>NC_090290.1:45327752-45522752 GCF_037392515.1 Haliotis asinina | reverse complement strand
ACAGTCAAGCTTAAGAAAAGTAAACATTTTAAATGCAGTAAAATCATAGTTGCAAATATAACAAATAGATTTAAGCTGTAATTATCAGTATCCAGGAAGGAGTAGTGTTTGTTCAATACAATAAACTCAAAAGCAGAAAATATTTATCCCAAAATCCTTTTAATGTGGCCGTTTTCAGTTATTGTCAATGAGAAATCTGAATTGTTGGGAAAACGTCTGAATCTTGGACATTCAGGTTCTTCCTCATTATGCATAATTAAAGATTACTTGTATAAATGTCATCTTCGTGTTTGTAAAGCTGCCAATGGATAAAGCTTCTCTACTATATGCTGATTAAGTCGATGGCTATACCCTAACTTTCCTGTTGCATGACATCTTACTTTCAAAACAAGGTGGTGCTTAACTAACGCTTCTTAAACAGGTTACCACAGGGTTTACGGGGTTTACCATTTCTTCAGTGTGGTTTTGAAATAACAGTCTATTTGAAGATAAATACCTAAATGTTTATTGAAAGATACTTTATTTATTTGAGTTCCTGTCATTTCTATGGGGTAAACATACAGTGCAATTTACTGTGAAGGAGAATAATAAAACCGTTTCAGGATTTGTTGAAATAAAACTTACTTGATACATAGGAGCCCAATCAGAAATGCGATTCAAATCATTATTCCAGATACTTGCAGACTTGTCTTGATCTTCCACAACTCTATGCTTACGAAAATGCTTAAATTTAATCAGAATCAATTTCGCATCAAGACTGGGGGGATTTAAACGATCTAAACATAGAAATGTTTCTTTAGATAGACTGTTACTCTGCCACCCTTTGTTTCCCTATCTTATCTAAGAGCTAATTAAAATCCGGAAATTTATAAGTCTGAACTTTCCATTGAATCATTTAACCAACTTTCTGAAATACAAGACCCGTGAAGGTCCCGTGGTAGAATAGGTCTTCAGCAACCCAGGCTTGCCATAAAAGGCGACTATGCTTGTCGTAAGAAGCGACTAACGGGATCGGGTTGTCAGGCTCGCTGACTTGGTTGACACATGCCATCGGGTCCCAATATTGTGCAAATCGATGCTCATGTTGTTGATGACTGGATTGTCTGGTCCAGACTCGATTATTTACAGACCGTCGCCATATGTCTGGAATATTGCTGAGTGCAGCGTAAAACTAAACTCACTCACTCACTTCTGAAATACAATAACATCATGCATGTTTAATTCACTTTCAGCTGCGTCAAGTCTTTCTCTAGTATATCTCGTGTTACATGTTTTCAACAATCACAATGAATTCAAAGACGCTGCTTTCTATTTTCTCCATCAATTATACAACATAATATTTAGGCATTACATAATAAAATATTATATCATAAAACTACCTTTAGCATTGGGACTCAAGGTGGATCTAGTGCGGTTTTGAAAGAGTTAGGGTCAGCACTGGATTCGAAAGCGAACTGTGATATTTTAATGCCTGGCCCCATTATGGAAAAGGGCAAATCGTCACAATCATACCAAATTATTAGAATATCATTCTGGGGAGGGACATCATGTAGGGTACGAACAATTTTCCTCCATTTCGCACGAGATTACTAAACCAAGCAACATGGAACGAGTTTCCGGTACTTTTGAATAAACGCTCAGCGCCAGAAGTAAACTGTCTGCGACTCCTGAAAATTGTCACCTACTAAACGCATGATATATGTTACCGTCATGTGGGGAACGCGCCGGGAAATACAGAATTTATTTCACAGAAAAAAAAACTAGACAAAAGCTTACTTTCGATTTCGAAACTGAAACAAAGTCTAAGGTAACAATGCGTTTTTTAAAATCAATGAACATATTTCTTGACTCACTTCTCGTTGAACTGATTATGTAGTCAATATGAGGTTAAAGTTCACTCACGGGTGTTGCATACACTCCTTACACTGTCACTTGTGTCCAACTCTTAACACCGCTCCTCTCCATCAAGTACGTGTTGAGGACATCATATCCCGTTCTCCTGCAACAGATCGGGGGATTCTCATCTGCTTGAGAATATTTTATCCAGCGATAATGTCACTTTTATCTTCTTACGTGATAAAACAATGACCTGATATCGTGTTAACCCCTGGGTCTTATGTCTCGCATTAATGGGGTGCTAAATTGATCTTAAGGGGATTAATCAGCAGCCTTGTCTCCTTAGCTTGGGATGCGGGCAAAGGATAACGAACGCTCATTTCCGGAATGTAGCAGTCCTAGCAGTCCTAACAGTCCTAACAGGATTGGTTGGTTGGTTGGTTTAATGACACACTCGCAAATATACCAACTAAGGTATTCTAATTTATATCAATGCGACATGTAATGTGATGCAATGTATTGTATTTTTTGTTTAAATTGTCTTTTATTGGAGAGACAATCGGAGAGACTTCAGTTCCTTTGGTATTACATTGATATATGTGATGGTGCAGTATTAGGAATACTGCATCCATATACAGATAAGTGCTTCAATGGTGCTTGGCTGGAACTGTATGTCGAATTCTGATGTAAATTGTCGTGTATCTTCCGTACAAATGGAGAGACTTTGTTTTGTCCGCGTGGGCTCCTATTCCTGTTATACAGGGTTCCGTATTCCAGTTTCCCATTATATTCAGACGAAGGCTTCATAAATGTGATGAGGTGGGTCTGAGTGGGTGTGTACGCCGGTTCCGGAGGTGTATGGCAGGAGATACGTTTGTTGTCTGTTTTACGCCGCACTCAGCAATATATCAGTTATGTGGCTGGACCATACAATCCAGTGATCAACTGCATTGTCAGTCAGGAGCTCCAAAGAAACATCGGCGGTTCAGAATTCTCCAAACGGAAACAGTATATCGAACACCTGTTGAAAGTACTTATGAATGAGTGAGTGAGTTTATTTTTACGCCGCTTTTTAGCAATATTCCAGCAATATCACGGCGGGGGACACCAGAAAATTGGCTTCACACATTGTACCCATGTGGGGAATGGAACCCGGGTCTTCGGCGTGACGGGCGAACGCTTTAACCACTAGGCTACCCCACCGCCCCCAGTACTTATGAACATGGGCTTTTCATGTTTTTTTTCACTAGGCGCGTGAAGTATCTCAAAGCATGATATGTCTTCTTTAAACGTCTTGTTCCAGGACGTTATCGTTTCTTTTGTCCGTGAACGATGGAAACCGAACCAGATAAGCAGGTGATTATATTGTTTTAATAGTCTTCAAGTGTGTTCTCCTTTTCAGTTAATTACCTAAATTTTATTCTATTAGTAGTTAAAGTTTATATTTTTTGTTTCTTTGGTTTTGGTGCGTTACGCCTCACCAAGTAATATTCCAGTAACATGACGGCAGCCTATAAACGATCGAACCTGGACCGAAGAAACCAGTGATTGATATCATGCACGCTAGTCTAGATCGACGAATTAAGATGATATACATTAATATATATTATGCAAGTCACCGATCGATTACGTCATTATAGACTGCCGGAGATTTATTCTTGCCTGGAATCGACCAAACTAAGGGAGTCTCGCAATATCAAGATATAGCTAATACATCATAATACCGGTTTTGACATGTGGTACTTACGGAGAGAATGATATCCTCCTGAACTGAAAGTATTGCCATCGCCTACATGATAGCTATTGTACTTGTCAAGTATGATAAGAGAAGATCTTGTATGATACAATATGATAACGTAATGATAGTAATGATCATTAGAATGTCTGGTATTAGTAATGACATTTGATCATCATAAGGATATTTTCGTAGTTGTACTCTTAGCTCAGAAACAAAGTCAAGTCCTTGGCTTGTCCTCTAAACTGACATTTTAACACGAAACACGTTCTACAATGCACACAGTGTAATCCAAACTGTTCAGAAAAAAGCAAAGAAACAACCCCATTCCCGCCCCTAAAAATTAAAACATAGAAATAAAATAAAATGAAATTTAAAAAAAACAACAACCAAACGATAAAGAATGCATATTTGTAACTAGTAAAGCTGCCTGGAGACATCTTTGGAGCTCATTTCACAGTATGTTCACTGAAAAGGTGAAAGAAGATTTACACTTCCGCAAAACACAATTTCAACCAAGCATACAATTTAACAATTGTAAGATTAACAAAAATACATTAAATGCACCGTTACAACCCCCGTAAACACAGTGTCTACCACTGAAATAATATCAGGTGTGAAACACACACACACTCGTACGTCACGTATATATAATTACTTGCATACAACGCTGACACTTTTCCATTAAATTAACAAATAAAGAAAAAACGAACAACGAAAGCAAAGAAAATAAGACAGATCCCAAAACACCCACAATTACATCACCTCACACTAAGATCATCAATAAAAACAACACAAGTAAATGTCAAAGGCGAATTTAGAGGAGTGGGGATGGAGGGGCCGGATGGATACGCACCCCTTTTGTCCTGAAAGTTCATTAAATGACCATTGAAACTTGTGAAAATGGTTGGAAATGAACTGTGCACACCTCCTTTCTGAACTGTGCACCCTCTTTCTAAAAAGGCTGTAGCCGCCCCTGTATTTATTCCAAGAACTACCGACTCCCAGTCAAGTAGAACGAACGCTGTATCATTCTGTGGGTGGGAGCGGTTCGTGTCGACACAGGTGACGTGAACTGAACCTAACAATTAACACAACAAAACAGAACGCCAGCAGAAAATGATAAGAGCGTGCATTTGTTTCACCAGACAAAGAAAAATCTGCGTTTCTGAATATGAATAATTGGACGAGCATTATGGAGAAAACGCAAAGGCAAATAACGCGCTTGGATCGTTAAATTACGTCCCGTGGTCTCGTCGGCTGTTCGCCAGAGGATGTTCTAATTGAACACTGTTGCTCCTGAGGTCATCCGTTGTTTTTGTGTTTCCCATCTGCATCCCCAAATGGCAAGACAGCGGTGGGCATAAACAAGTTTAAAATGTTTCTTACTAATTGTGTAACGTATTTTATGAAATTTTAGAATTAATCATTTTGGTAATAAATTGGACTTTGAATTAGAGGACTGAGTGCAGGAATTTATAATTTTTCATCGGACTGAAAATCAGGGCGGCGGGAATCGGTCAGAACTAATGGTTTTGTGTTAGTGCTTGTTACTATTGTAGTAAATGTTGAGCTTCCGGAGAAACAATTACACAGAAAACAAAAGAAGACGCATATACCATCTTTCATATTCACCAATATTACAGTGAAGATCCTGGTTAAAGTCTTCAGCAACCAATACATGTCATAAAAGGTGACAAACGAGATCGGATGATCATGCTCGCTAATTTGGGTGACATGTCATTTAAACTGATCGATGTTCATGCTATTGGTCACTGGATTATCTGGTAAAGACTCGATTATTTACAAACCAACCTGTATATGAAATATTGCTGAATGCGGCGTTAAACAACAAACCAAGCGACCATCACATGTTCCCAAGGTAATTTGTAAGTGTTCTTGTACTGAAGCAGAGCCCTGCCTGTCTGTTTACATTTACGTATTCACGTATTCACGACATCCCTTAACTTATCATCACCACGTTGTGTAGACTGTATCCCAATATGTTACTCAGACGTGGGGCTATTAGCGCTAACCAGACTGTCAACATCTCAAGATGCTGTACGTGATCTACCTGATGATGCAGGTGCCAGTGTCACTAACACGTAATAGGCGCTACCCTACGGTTTGCTAACACATACAGTGTAATAAGACCTGTCCCCAGTTTCCCTAGCATGTGCAATGGAGTGGACTCTACACCTAGTTTCCATACATGCAATAGGAAGTACCACCGCGTTCACCAACATGTAATTGGCGTTGCCCCCTCCGTCACACACACACACACGTAAGAGGCGCCACCCTCAGTTTCACCAACACATAATAGGTTCCACCCCCAATTTATCCCCAGATTCACCAACACGTATGGGGCTCTACCACAGTTTCTCCAACATGTAACAGCCACTACACCTAGTTTCTCCAACATGTCATAAACACAACACCCAGTTACTTTAACATATAATAAGCACTACACCCAGTTTCTTTAACATGTAACTGGCACTACACCCAGTTTCTCCAACATGTAACTGGCACTACAGTCGGTTTCTCCGACATGTAATAAGAACTACACCCAGTTTCTCCAACATGTAACTGGCACTACAGTCGGTTTCTCCGACATGTAATAAGAACTACACCCACTTTCTCCAACATGTAACTGGCACTACACCCAGTTTCTCCAACATGTAACTGGCACTACACCCACTTTCTCCAACACGTAATAAGCACTACACCCACTTTCTCCGACATGTAATAAGCACTACACCCAGTTTCTTCAACATGTAACTGGCACTACACCCACTTTTTCCAACATGTAGTAAGTACTACACCCACTTTCTCCAACATGTAACTGGCTCTACACCCAGATTCTCCAACATGTAATAAACACTACACTCAGTTTCTCCAACATGTAACTGGCACTATAGTCGGTTTCTCCAACATGTAACTGGCACTACACCCAGTTTCTCCAACCTGTAACTGGCACTACACCCACTTTCTCCAACATGTAATAAGCACTACACTCAGTTTCTTCAACATGTAACTGGCACTACAGTCGGTTTCTCCGACATGTAATAAGCACTACACCCAGTTTCTTCAACATGTAACTGGCAATACACCCACTTTCTCCAACATGTAATAAGCACTACACCCAGTTTCTTCAACATGTAACTGGCACTACACCCACTTTCTCCAACATGTAACTGGCACTACACCCACTTTCTCCAACATGTAATAAGCACTACACCCAGTTACTTTAACATGTAACTGGCACTACACCCACTTTCTTCAACATGTAATAAGCACTACACCCAGTTTCTCCAACATGTAATTGGCACTACAGTCGGTTTCTCCGACATGTAATAAGCACAACACCCACTTTCTCCAACATGTGACTGATACTACAGTCGGTTTCTCCGACATGTAATAAGCACTACACCCACTTTCTCCAACATGTAACTGGCACTACAGTCGGTTTCTCCGACATGTAATAAGCACTACACCCTGTTTCTCCAACATGTAACTGGCACTACAGTCAGTTTCTCCAACATGTAACTGGCACTACACCCACTTTCTCCAACACGTAATAAGCACTACACCCACTTTCTCCAACATGTAACTGGCACTACACCCACTTTCTCCAACACACAATAGGCGCTACATCCAGTTTCAACAATTCGTTTAGAAAGTCAGAGCAAATACAAAGGCCGGACTTTGACACAAACAGCTCCATATAAACTAAGAGAGAAGTTGAAATTGAGGTGATTCGAAATCGTTGAAAACCAGATGTTCCATTCAGAGATATAGCATTACGGTGAGGGCAGGGCAGAAGGTAACACAATATGGTACTTGTACACTGTGACAAACCACGGGCTACCTAGTATCGCTAAAGGAATTCACTAAGGACTAGTCGGAAGAGAGAACAATATGGATCAGTGTCCGAGGGACAGGCCTGTAGACAGTCTAGAACTGTTTTAATCAATATATAATCACAGTAAGGGCTAGCCGGTAGGTAATATGATATATTTCAGAGACTATAAGAAATAAATTTTTATCATGCCTAAAGTCTGAAGCCAACACCAACGTAAACGAGTTAATGCACGTATTCCTGGAAATAATTTCGCCAATTCAATTATTTTAAAACATGTTTGAATTATATTTGAATAAAATGTGAATTATATAAAAGTAACTATACATTCGTTTGTAGGCAAGGGGAGGCGTTGATGGTGTAAATAGCATTTTTCTGCAAACGTTTTTCTTAAAATGATAAATATAAACGTATGATATTATGATTAAGATTCAAATTAATGGAACTGATTTTCAAGCACTCATAGTACAATGATGTGCATGAAGATATTAATACATCTTACAAACGAGTTAAAAACGAATGACTGACATCCGTAGAGAAAAGCGCATAAGTGTTTTCATCGCGTATATATAAATCTTTGGCTAGTCGTACTTGTAACTGAGGAAGAATTCTAAAGAATTCTGTAAAAGTTTATGAAAGTAATAAAACCTATCTACGCTTATTGTATTATGCATGTTTTGAGGATAATACTGGAATCGATAAAAATCGCTCCTGGCAATAAAACCAACTATTTCTTTAGGAAACGTGCTTCTCTTAACGCCTTTCCGGGTAAATGCAAATTCCAGCCTCTATCGGATGTGAGGAGTCCCGCGTTATCTTCTGAAATTGTATTCCCGTGGGGACAGAGTAATGCTATTACTTATTTTTATTCTAGACAGACGAAATTTGATTACTGTGATAGCTGTATGGAAATGACATGACGAGAGTAGCTAACAGTAAAGAGCTCACTCTCTTAGTTGTCTGCTCTTCTACCCTTTCTTCTTCTTTCCGCCGCGTGTCGCTCTCACGCCTTCTTCCCTCTCTCCCCTTTGTCTTTCTCCCTTTCTTTCCCCATCTTTTCTGTCTGTTTTTATCCTGTCTGAATGCACCGGTAAAAAGTAATTTTCAAACATGCGACGTCGGTTATAAAGACACTGCACAATATTATACCTACTATTTGGGGGTGTCATCATCATTCATTCATTCATTCATTCATTCATTCATTCATTCATTCTATTTAGTTATTTAAGAGCGACCAGCTCATTTGGGAACACCCCGCATTTAATAGCGCTCTCTGAAATCTTGGTAGAAAGAGCATTCTTGGGTGTATCTCAAACGGGTTCACTTTCACTTAGCCAGAGTCTGACCAAACAGTTCTTGTTGAAACAACATTCACTATTCATGACAGAATGAATGGATGTGAAATAAATAAATAAATAAATAAATAAATAAATAAATAAATAAATAAATAAATAAATAAATAAATAAATAAATAAATAAATAAATATTCCTCATAAGTAGCTCCAGTAGGTTAAAAGCATCCTCAGACAGGTGAAGGTCCGGGACAGAACAGAGTCTTCAGCAACCCATGCTTTCCAAAAATAGGCGACTATGCTTGTCGTAAGGGGCGACTAACGGGATCTGGTGGTCAGACTCGCTGACTTGGTTGACACATGTCATCGGTTCCCAATTATGCAGATCGATGCTCATGATGTTGATCACTGGATTGTCTGGTCCAGACTCGATTATTTACAGACCGTCGCCATACATATTGCTGAGTGTGGCGTAAAACTAAACTCACTCACTCACTCACTAAAAACATCCTCAAGGCCTGAATAATGATTAAACTGTTTAATGGTACAGGAGATTTCCAAATATGACCCTGCGGTGACACAATTTTATTCGATGCATTTTTTCGTTATAGTGTTTGCCAAGGTTAAAAGCTGATTAGTCTTTGCATGTATTGAGAAGGTACCACTTGTGTTGCAGGATACGTTTAATATCGTGAACTTCTATATCATGACTGCCATTTGATAGTGACGCTTATTTACATAGTCGTGAAACATCGGCAATCGTTCATTTGACAGGGGGCGGTGGGGTAGCGTAGTAGTTAAAGCGCCGGTTCGTCACGTCGAACACCCGGGTTCGATTCTCCACATGGGTACAATATGTAAAGCCTATTTCTGGTGTTTCCCGCTGTGATATTGCTGGACTGTTGCTAAAACCATACTCAGTCATTCATTTGACTCTGAGATTTTTATGAAATGGACCGCTTTCCTGTCGGTTTTTATAAAAAGAAACACATCCACTTGGGAAACGAACCTGTTGCTTAGGAACAAAGTTCTCCATGTTACGGGGCTTGTAGCATACATCTCTTCTCTTTATGTGTGTTTATGGTATCGTGGAAGCGTGTCGGACGTTGGCCAGTTCAGGTCAGTTGACCATCTGCCGAATTGTTCACACATTACAAGAACCATTTGCCACAATGTCTCCTATGCTATTACCCATCATCTATACGCCCATGGTCTAACTGATCGGATTTCTATTCCATAATGCCTTCTCTGTGCTGTTAATAACACTATAACACGCAGCCATTAGGCGTACCGCATTAACCGGTGTTAAAGGAAACAACGACCCCGGAGCAGACAGTCCGGGTTTCCTCTAAATGACGTGTAATACGGTTATTACACTACATATTAAATGGTACTCGGAGACCCTTACTTTTATCCATGATCGGGGAGGGAAGGAAACCTCATGGTATAATTTTGGTCCTATGCGCATGCGCGTTACGACATATCGCGCTGACTGGATGTCGGTGGGGTAGCCCATTTCGATTCCCCACTTGGATACAATGTGTGAAGCCCATTTTGGGTGTCCACCACTATTCCATTGCTGGAATATCTCTAAAATCGGCGTAAAACCACTCACTGAATTTAAGGTTAACAACAAACAACGGGGACCTGTTCTGACCAGACGTTCCCGTGTTCCCGTGAATAAGGTCTTCAATGAAGGTCACGCATGAAGGTACTGGTAATGTGTCATGGGTCATGGGTCTGGTCGAAGGTGACAATTTTCAGCGTGGCCATTCTGTACATGGAATAGGCAAATGCATCGCTTGGCCTTGCGTGGTAAAAAGTACTTTTGCAGGTCAATCAGTCAGAGAATGGAGGCGATGTTTTCCCAGTGCTCGTCCTTTGGAGGGCACGTTGCATGCAACACTCTCATCAAACCTACTCACTCACTCGGCAGCGCCAAGCTGGAGCTTGTAAATTAATATATGCACAAAGAATTTAATTTAGCACCCCCTGATTTTTCTTTGCAATGATGGGTTTTGAACATAAAACGTTCCGTGGTGAGCATGATGGAAAAACATGAGTATTTCTGACCCTTAAGCTCCTGTGACTCACAAAAAGCGGAAGATGATCGATTTGAATCTGTGCTGATTTTTTATGGTATTTGCTTTGTGTGTGTGTGCGTGTGTGTGTGCGTGTGCGTGTGCGTGTGTTTGGGTTTTTTTCCAAGTAAATGTATGACAGCCAGCACTCTCCTCCTCATACTCACTGTCAACCTCCTGATCCTCCGAGGGGCCAGACTGCGCTATTCCTTGTACGAAGGAGCTTCCAGTTGGGCCAGGTTCTGCACAGGACCTATCATGTCCCAAATGTGTTCCATTGGGTTAAGATGGGGACCTACTCAATTGTGAAATACGCTGAGTAGTGCTCAACTAAGTTCTTTGCGTATCTATGTTAAAGGCGTATGTAAATTGTACTTAATGACACAGTGACATATTTGTAAATTAAAACTGACTATTAAATACTCAACCAGTGACAAATTGTGAAAAGTTGATGTCACCTAAAGTAATTATATAGATAAGGGAAGACGACGTTTCGGAGTATAGTGCCGCCTGGTTAAAGTGACTCTGTTATAATGTCACCCTGGACATAAGGATCCTGGTTGTAACATTACCCTGGACATAAAGACCCTGGTTTTAGTGACTCTGTTATAATGTCACCCTGGACATAAGGATCCTGGTTGTAACACTACCCTGGACATAAAGACCCTGGTTAAAGTGACTCTGTTATAATGTCACCCAGGACATAAGGATCCTGGTTGTAACATTACCCTGAACATAAAGACCCTGGTTTTAGTGACTCTGCTATAATGTCACCCTGGACATAAGGATCCTGGTTGTAACACTACCCTGGACATAAAGACCCTGGTTTTAGTGACTCTGTTATTATGTCACCCTGGACATAAGGATCCTGGTTGTAACACTACCCTGGACATAAAGGCCCCGCTTGTAACACTACCCTGGACATGAAGGTTGCGGTTGTAACACTAACCTGGACATAAAGGCCCTGGTTGTAACGCTACCCTGGACATAAAGGCCCTGGTTGTAGTGACCCTGACATGACTCAGACTAATTTACCACGGTCGTTAATGCTTTACGTTTACGAGGTGATGTCAGAAAGTAGTGATCCATATCACGACAAGGATATAGATGCAGCTGTTTTTATGTTTTATATGTCTACATGGTATCTGTCAACACCAAACAAGTTAGTTATCTTGGTAATCCCCCAAACGCTAAATCTGCAATAAATGCGTCACAAACTTCAGGAAACAAAACATTGTTACGAGTGGAGAGATCACACAACAATTTTAAGAATAGTTTTAATACTGGCAAAACAAGTATCACAGAGTATGGTTAAAAGTCTTACTTCGTTAATCACTCAACAGTTCACATTGTTCCTTTTCTAACTCCTTCCTTTGAATGTGAACACATACATCCAATAATTGTCATAAACTATAACGACATGGCACTCTCAAGTAGACAGATAAAGATAGCCGACCTGGCCAACCTGTTCACTCCCAACCTGGGCACTGATCACCTATGTTTGTGTTACCCTGCTTAACCAAGTCAAACCCAAGCTGCAGTTATATAATCTCATTGTATTTCCTTACCCCAGCTTAATTACATGCAACGGTAGTCAGTGGTAAGCAGAACTTGTTAGCTTTATGGTGCATAGGTATTTAAAGTATTTTCGATTAACTCTAGATTTATAAACATATACATACAGATGTATGTATTTATGTGTGTATATATATAATAATAATAATACATAAGCTACTCTCACTAGACCCGTGAAGGTCCCGTGGTAGAATAGGCCTTCAACAACCCATGCTTGCCATTAGAGGTGACTGTGGTTGTCGTAAGAGGCGACTAACGGGATCGGGTGGTCAGGCTCGCTGACTTGGTTGACACATATCATCGGGTCCCAATTACGCAGATCGATGCTCATGTAGTTGATCTCTAGATTGTCTGGTCCAGACTCGATTATTTACAGACCGCCGCCATACAGCTGGAATAATGCTGAGTGTGGCGTAAAACTAAACTCACTCACTCACTCACTATTCTCACTACATGCTCATAACAATATGCAAGAAACATTTTGTGTGTTTGAGGTTAGTAGAAGTCCGCTAAAATAAAATTTATTATAAAAAGTGCATAAAAAAGCTATTTGAAACTACGATCCCTTCTTAAAGTGACTTCCCTTTCATGTTTACTGAAAGACCTTGTTTTGGAGACACTACACACACCCTTCCAGATGATGTAAACATAACTGCTTCTAATGTTTTCACTATTCATATAATGCCAAGGGTTTAATCTAAATACTGAATGGTCACACGAGTGCCAGCTCCCAATACATCGTGAACAGTGCTAGCTTGAATATCTTCACACAATGTTTGTGAAAGCTCAAAATGTTAGTGTCCTTTAGAAACAGCCCCTGGCTAAATTTATATCAAGCAATCCAAATATTTGGCTGTTGATTATGACGGGAATACATTCAATACCACTCTGAACATATTTCATATGATGTTTTCTGGGACCATGCTATTATATATCCAAGAGGTACCAAATAACATACCGTTTTCATTTTCTGCAATTTTACAAATATTATACCCTAATGTGTTGTGATGACTCGAATCTCGTGAACCCACACATAACCTACATATGTAAAACAAACACTGGACATCTAGAATATATTTAGTTAATTAATGTAATTGTTGTTTATTGTTTCAAGGCCAACACACCCATAATACACTACATTAAATGTACATGAATATATCCACATGAGCACCAAATGAGTTCTCCACGGATACGAAACATATTATAGAGATGTTTTGCTAACATAAATAGATGATCATTGGAATTCATTAAAAATATTAACTCACTGACATTTCTACTGCGCTTGAAAATAAGAGGTGTATTATCACGAAGAGTTTGATACATTGGACATTAATATAAAATATGTATTTCACCTTCCGTTACATTGCACGAAGCACATTTAGAATCAAAGCTTTCATAATCACAAAAAACAACTTTTCTCATAGATTGTATTCCCTGTTTCAGCTTCTGAAGACAAGCAGTACTTTACGATATATAATATTATTAAGATCAAAGATGTACTATTCTGTAGTAGGTGACGACTTAATAATAATATAGAACCGTAACGAGGTTTTATTTGTAAGTTGGGCATGCCAGTCTTGGCACAATCAATTAAATCTTTCCTTAAATAGCTTTAAAAATAAATAAATATTACCAAATCCCTGGTGTATCCAAGCATGACCAAATCCATAAATGAATAATAGCTGCATAACATTTGATGCCCAATTTGTATATTTTCTACGACACGTTTGTTTCAATATATACTCGTCAAATAAAGTAGGGGAACCGGAACTTTAAAGTCTGGTAGAAAGAATACCCATTGAGGAACGTTACAATGACATTCACCTTGTGTATGCAGCATCATTTCACGTTATCACCACAAGCAAACACAATGCAAGGGAAGCACGTGCACAAGGTGAGAGCCTCCTACACGTGCATGGGGTGTCATCATGAATCTTGACGTGTTTCAGAGAGTTCGATAAATCACTGTGGACTATTTTTTCCGATACTTTTCTTGTATAAGATAAGATTAGTACGGGTGTCTATATGTTGGAATGGCAATCGTTCTTAACCAGTATCTGATGCACTTTGTATAAGTGTTGACCAACAAGGGATATTCTCCGTATATAATAACAATCGGAAAGAATTTACTGACATTCAAGACAAATGTACAAAGTAATCGATGAATGATTTCTATTTGATTCATTTCCCCATATCCCCATATTGCGCTCCCATACATCAAAATTGGTACAATCGTCATATCTTAAATGAATCAGAAATATTTATATCATATTTCCGAATAAGACTTTTTTTTATAGGAAATAATGCTTTGTTTGCTTGTTGTGCTAAAACATTACAAGCTCTTGTCCAAACAAGTTTAGGTGTCATCATAATACCCAGATACGTAACTACTTCAGCATCTGTACTATTATATCTAGATAGCCGACCCCCGTTTGTAAACAGAGTCAGTATTAATCTCCATGTCCCATTCACGACAATAACGACGAGGAAAGTCCAATACAGCTAGGCTCACTACCTTTTCACATCCCCACGAATCATGCTACTACGCACAATGAGACAGTACACTTCCTACCATCTACGACAAGTCACCTTCAGATCCTAGACGCTGGGTTTATCCAGCCAGTAAAGGCTTAGATATCAGCTCAATCATCTAGTTGATTGCAAAGGATCTGTAACTGTCCTACCTGTTTATAATGCCCCCTTTTCTCCTGGACAAAAGCTGGCATTATAACCAGGGTATACTGTACATGTTTACTCGTCAAAAGGTGAACATGACCTAGGAATGAGCTAGTACTCACAAACAACACTGACATTTAGAAATCATTATCCAAAATGAACACTTAAGCACGGTAAAGTCTTGATGACAATTTACTAGTATTGAACTTTCGTTTCACGTTGTATCGTGTTCTTGTCAAGGATGCCCTATTCAGATGTGACTCTTTCTAATGTGACTATCTGAATGAAAACGTAGCATTTCAATACAGCTAATGTCTTGGCATATATGAGGCGGTAGGGTAGTCTACTGCTTACAGCGTTAGCTTGTTACACCTAAGACCCGATTCGATTCCAAACACAGGTGCATGTTTGAAGCCAATTTCTGATGTCCAGCCGTGCTATCGATAATTTGCTAAAAACGACGGAAAATGCATTTATGGTAAATTGTGTTGTAAATGTTAAGAAACTTAAAAATGTTCGAACCTTGAAGAAATATACAAAAGAGTCAAAGACTCCTCTCGTAGAATAACTAGAAGTGATGAATTGGTTGGTCCATCAATATGGCGGCGATCTGTGATAATCATGTCTGGAACAGACAATCTAGTGATCAACCACATGAGCAACTACCTACGCATTTGGGATATGATAACCTGTATCAAATAAGTCAGCGAGCCTGACCACCCGATTCCGTCTCTTACGACAAGCATCGGTTACTGAAGATCAGTTCTAACCAAGATCTTCACTGGTTCTGGAGTCGATGGAATATTGCTTGACATTCAAGGGAAGATGGCTGAAGGTTATACTCTTTTCAATGTACAATCTCCGCATGCCAGTGATAAAGGTAATCCTTATGCTGTGCCTCTCCTCCTCCATACACACTTCAGCTTATATAATATGCTACGTGTACTCATCAAAAGTTTAGACTCACTTAAAGCCCTCATTATATATGTGCTTACATCGAGGATGAATTTCTCCACTAAATTTGGGTACCTTATACGTGTTAATTGTACGAGGATCAGGCATCAAATTGATGAAAAGAATGTGCGAATATTGTACATGTGAAAAGCTGCGCTTTGGTGTTTCATCATTTAATGAACTCATGACAATAATCTTTTCAAAGTTACAGATTTGTCTTTCACCTGAATACATCAATTCAGGTGTGAAAAGCACCGTGAAACCGTATGGAATATTTTGCAAAATCTAGTTTAGGACAGTAGACTGAACTAAGTGGCTACATTTCCACCAGTGAGTCTAAACTTTTGATGAGTAGTGTACTTTTTCCAATCTGTCACTTCAATATCACGTGATTAGATTTTCCCTGGTAAGTATTCTGTATCCTTTTTTCATAATTCCGTCAGTTATCGTCACGTTGTTAAACCTTTGTCAAAAGAATCACAATGACAGTTTCAATTGGATGCAATTGACATTTACAGTCTAACTGTAAATTGCGCTTAGTCAGTGAAAACGCATTAATCTTTCGTTAATTCTGTGATATTTGTGAGTTTAACTTGTGTGATATATATTCTCTGACATTTGCAAACATGAAACTTTATAAAAGAATACCCAGACTATATTACTCTCAGAAACTGATTCCATTTCAAGAAAGAAAGGACGAAACCCTTGTGAAAAATATACGAAAGCTCAGATGAAAATGAGCTATGACACAAGGTAACTCACGTTTATGCCTAAAATATGTTTGTAATATGATGAGTCTGGTTTCTGAGAGTGACACACTGAAAATAGAAAAGCATGACATTCTCACAGAAACATTCTACCATAAGCCTCCCTGTAAATTCCAACTTACTGGACAAAATAAGTTAGGGATACTGGTATTTTAAGACTGATATTTTATCAGTATGACAATGAATAAATACATAATCATTAACAGTTTCAAACTTTACAAATATCCCTAATTTTGTCCAGTATATATTAAACCTGTTTTTGTCACCATCAAATTATGTCTATCTCCTAGCTATTCCTAAAACTTTGAACATATACCACAGCAACGCACAAAACGCATACAAAAGCACCTCATATGTTCACTTAAAAACCACGACAGACATGGTTCTCTTTGGATGATGGCATTTTCTGGAAAAATACATTACCACAAAAATACTTTTACAAATAACAATATTCAGGAAAACATAAATTGCATGCTACAAAAACGCCATTGCTGAAATACAGTGAAATGCTAGCCGAGAGAACCTATGCCGAATTAGTCAGTTTCAGTATTTGTGATACAGGTCAAGTCCCACTTACGTTACAAAACGCTGAGTATTCAAGGACGATTTTGGACTAAAACCCTCAAAATTTAAAGCTAAAATTCTGGGAAACCACCCAGGCCTAGAAATTCTACATTTGCCCGTATCAGGTTAAATAGGAAGAAGTTTGTGATAAATGGGTCTTTTTTTAAGGTAAAAAGATTTGTTATCTCCAACGAGACAACGGTATGTCAGTCACTTAGACATTTCTCTTGGAGAATGGAACACTTTCTTGTGAAGCAAGATTTTTCCTCTTTTTACATCATTCATTCATCATTCATTTCTTTACGAAACATTTTTCCTGGGATGTTTCGTTCCACACAGTGCGTGTGTGAGTTGGGACAAACTATAAGCAGAGGTATCCTGATGTGTGGGGGTATTTCTGTCAGACTTCATCTCTAACAAATCATTTTGCACTTTATGATGAAGAAACCGTTCGTAAAGAATTGCATAAGCAATGGAACACTTTTTGTGAAGTAAGATTTTTCTTCTTTTTGCATCATTCATTTATCATTCATTTCTTCACGAAACATGGGATGTTTCTTCTACACAGAGTGCATGAGTGAGTTGGAACAAACTATGAGCCTGTTTCTGGTGTCTCCGCTCTGATATTGCTGGAGTATTGCTAAAAGCGGGGTAAAACTAAACTCACACGCTTACTTACCTGCTATACCTTGAATAAGTAAGGATAACACTGGATGTAACTGACGCTCCTATGTCCCTATGGTAGCTCGCTCTTAACCTTACTGACAACGGTAACGTTCAATATTAGTTATTATTAGTAAATTTAATTTGTTATATTATATAGACGCTTTCATTTTTTTTCATTTTTTTTCTCGAAATTACAGCCTCTTGATAGGAGCATGCGCGCGACCAGGTGTAGCTACAGCTATTTCCGTTAAGATTAGCCTTGGCGTACAATGTCCATGACGATTTGCCCTTTTATCAGCTGCACCGCCAATCACGATGCGTTCGAATAAACCAATAGCACACACATGGTATGACAAGCCATCGACTGTGCCCATGATGCCGTTTTCAGGAACTAATTATCTCAATCACATGCACTAACTTGCTCATCAAACTATTGTGTGGGGTGTTTCTATCAGACTTCATCTCTAACAAATCATTTTGCACTTCATGATGAAGGAGCCGTTCGTAAAGAACTGCATAAGCAATAAACCCGTAAACGCATGACTGTGCCATGTTTGTAAATTGTGGAATTGTCAAAATCAGTGTTTCCTTTGTCCTTTTCCTTGTCAGGAACAGATTCCATGTGAAAATAATAAAAGATCAAATTTCTTCAAAACCTTCAGTTATGACTGTAAGAATGTTGAGAATAATAATGGTGTCACCGAGTTCACATTCAACAATTTTCTTACCTTTGATCTCTAACCGGTATTGTTATCTTCAATGTTATTTTTCAGTTGTGATGGTAAATTTGGAGCAGTTGGTGAGTTATCATTGAATATATCTCTTTTTTCTACCATCAAGAACTTCTGTTTCCATAAATCGTTGAAACGTGGCATTACCTCAATCAGTGAGGGGCTCTGTCTTATCAATCAGACCCGAGAAGGTCCCGTGGTAGAATAGGCCTTCAGCAACCCATGCTTACCATAAAAGGTGACTACGCTTGTCGTAAGAGGCGACTAACGGGATCGGGTGGTCAGGCTCGCTGACTTGGTTGACACATGCCATCGGGTCCCAGTTGCGCAGATGCTCATGATGTTGATCACTGGATTGTCTGGTCCAGACTCGATTATTTACAGACCGCCGCCATATAGCTGTAATATTGCTGAGTGTGGCGTAAAACTAAATTCACTCACTCACTCTTATCAATCACCTGAGTCATGTTATTTGAATCATTGAACTGTTCTTTTCCTCCTACCAACAAAGAGTTCGGTTCCATAAATCGCTCAAACGATTTTTTTCATCGTGTTATATTTAACTTAATAAGTTAAATTTGCATTTTTGATAATTACTGTAAGTCCATACTGTACAGTATCGGAATGTGCACAGTTTCTGCAGTAATCTAAAAAAAACCAAAGCATCACATATTCCAAAAGCTGTAGAGTTGTCACTCAAATGTTTATCATCATTTATCGATTTTAAGTAAAAAGTACAAAAAAGTCTATTATACTGAAATAATCATATTGGTGCTGAGATAAAATTGACCTTCAGAAGGTCATGATCCGATGTCAGCAAGCCACACCTACAGCGTCCAGCCTTCCTGAGGTGACGGGGGATTACTTCTTACTTATAGATAAACGTCCAAACGTCTGCTTAACACGCACTCACATCAACACAGAGTCTACTAATGATCGTTCCGTGTAGCTATCTGAGCCGCGAAAGGATATTACAACGCTGTAACACACAGCCTGTTCTGTTACAGAAAGACTCGACCTGTCATGCCAGAGACGTCTATGACACTTGTGGGATCAATCTTTGATACCCTTACTCTAAGCTCTTCATAGAACTGTCCAGCATGTGTCTGTTGTGTCAAACATGTGTCTGATGTGTCGGACAGTGTGAATGTCTCAATGAAAACCAGACAAAGATGATCGACAAGGGGTACAGGGAAAGACTGAAGCGATTATCTGTGACAGTGTGTGGTGTTATCAAGGCCGTTGCGGAACAGTGGGTAGAGGGACCAGAGTATTGATTGCCTATTGAAGGGCCGATCCCGTTATCATTCTGTGAAGATTATTACTGATTACGGACACCTACATCATATCCTGCTGCTGTAGCTGCTGTTGCAGCAGAAGCAGTTATTGTTATTAATGTGTGCTGAGATAAGACCATCACCTCACAGAAACATAACGTGAATATTTCTCATACAAAATACAAATGTTTGTCATAGACTGATAACATTTTTATGTAATAATTACATAATTATTTGAAATAGAAACATAATCATTTTCAAACCAAAAATTAAAAATAGAATAATTATGTGTCATAGAAAACTGATGTAATTATTTGTCTTGGAGAAATATCATAATTATTCATCAAATGAAAAAAGTAAGTAATTCGACATGGAAAAATAACTTGTAGCCGTTTCTGTGGTACACATATTTTAGATGAAAAATATAAGCTTTAACACTATATACGGATAGATACTCATGCTGTTGATCACTAGATTATCTGTTCCAAACTCGAACATTTATAGGTGCGTCGTTAATTAAGAAACAAAACAACACATTAAGGTGCTTGTAACGTTAACAACTTACAGTTTGTTTTGACATTTTGTTTCTTTAGCTGCACCCATTTAACCTATGATGTTGAAATAACCAGACTTGGGAGGTGAGGCAACCCAGTGGTTAAAGCTTCCACTCGTCAGACTGAAGCGCAGGGTTCGATTCCCCACATGGATGCATTGTGAGGAGCCCACTTTTGGTGTACCCCGCCGTGATATTATTGGAATATTGCTGAAACCAAGCTCACTCACTCACTCACTCATTCAATCCTGGCAGCGCATATGTACACAAGTTTTCGAGACAAGTTTGAAAATGCCACTGCAAACAAACGGTAACTATAATTTTACAATGCATATCCTTTGTTAAACTAATCTCTCAAAAATGTAGGGACAGTTAGAAGTAAAAATCATTCATCACAGCTGATATTTTGTATTTTGTTACTGACCATGTATAAACATAGATTTTTATAATATTCATATCAATCTGTACACAAACTACTAAATTATGCTTGTGAAATTTCAAACGTTTCTGCTCCTTGAATTTTTTTTTCATCTTAGTGCTATTGTATATTTGGTGTAAATGTGTTCAGTTAAGGAAACTTGATTGTTTTCCATTCCTAAGAGCAACCATGAATACCTTAAATATTTGCCTCAATCTATTTTCTAAATAAAAGATTTTATTTCGTCGTTTTTCTTTGTTTTCAGTTTAAGAAATCTTTTCAAATAACCTTGGTTAAAATGACCTTTCATATTTTATTTACAGTATTTCTTTGCACCAGGCAAATAATGTACACAGCATTGCATAAGGGAAAGACATTGTTATAGTTTCTCATTGCATAAGACAATTATCTTCTTTTTTACAAATGCATAAGGCAGCTGTAGGCATTATCGATCATTATTGCTGCTTCAAGAAAAGGTCAGTATTTTCATATACTATACTATGAGCTATTACATATGTTAATATTAAGAATTTTATTATGTTGTTCAGTCAATATGCTGGAACTCAGGCTATAACGATCTAAGATTTAAGAATAAATGAAAAATACGTCTATAAGAAAGAAAATCACAAAATGAAATAAACTCATTTCAAGAGTTTCTGCACTCTACATTATACAGTGCTGTTGATATCTGATGGCGATCTCCGTTGTATTATCACCCTGTCAAGTTTAGAACCGAGTGATTATAAACGGGCTCGCCTGATTCATATGGAAACAAAAGTCCAGATTGTAGAAAATCTAACCAAGAAGACTTTTTTAATTTTGTATGATACTTGTCCAGTTATTACAGTTTATTAAGTCTCTTCACGGTTGCTTACAATTTCCGCAACATGACGTATCTAACGTATTCCATATTAGACCAAGTATCGCATTAAACTTCCCAGCAATTTCCAAAAATGTCTTCAGAATTCGAACCTTCTCACTATGTACACCGAAGTTTGAAAACACTTTCTCAAAATAACTTCTCACCTCCTCAAACTATCATGTGATCTCCAAGTTTTCACCTCTTTCTCCAAATTTTCCAAGAATTCAAAATTCCAAGCATTTTCTCGATGTATAATAATATTTCAGAATTCTCACCACTTTCTAAAAATATCATGTGATTTCAGCTTCCCATCGTGCTCTCAAACTATCCCAAGATATCAAAATTCCCTGTCACCTTTTGAAAATTGCATGTGATTTTATACTTTCCATCACTTTCTCAAAATATCCACGGATTTCAAACTTTCCCTCACTTCCTACCAGAATATCACACAATTCAATTCCCCGACCTCTAACGTAAGATTACACTACAGCCCGTTTTGTCAGACTGAAATTGCCGCTAATAGGGTCACGTCCGACTCACCATCATTGACGGTTTTACATCCAACATTAAATTAGATATGTTCTAGTTTCATATCAGTCATATTCCAACATTATCCACACCTAATATTATGTTGTCCCCACAAGTGATATCGCCCCAGGTGGACACATGAGCACGTTGAGCAGCAGGATTAGGATTCATCAAGTCTTGATGGTTTTCGGGAAAATAGCATCTACCATAATAACAGTTAACGAATACCATCAAGTAATTAGAATCGCAGAGTAATTGGACACATCAAGTAATTAGAGACATCAATCTAAATGTGTCACATGTCTTTTGAATTAGCACAAAGAAGGAAAAGCTGGACGCTTAATTTTAAAGCCTTCAAAGATTGATAAGAAATACCATAAAAAATATTATTTTGTATTGCTTTTAACTTAAAATCGATGACAATGTGAGGACACAGTTGCTTGGTTAAATGTCTTTATATCTGCTTGTACGTTGTCATTGAACAATGACACAGCATACTTTACTCACATCACTGTTTCTTGAAGGATCGGGTGGTCAGACTCGCTGATTTGGTTGACACGTGTCATCTGTTCCATCGTAGATCGATGCTCATGCTGTTGATCACTGGACTGTCTGGTCCAGACTCGATTATGTACAGACCGCCGCCATATAGCTGGAATACTGCTGAGAACTAAATTCTCTCACCCATTCCCTCACTCACCCATCTCTGTACTGAGGAGTGTCACGTCACCTATTTGACCAGTCATCTTGCTGCCCCATAACCATGCTGCCTCGTCATTAAGTTGTCCGTCACTACATTACCACGTCCCCTATTCCGTTATTATTTTGTCACCCGATGATCGGGACCCTTCACGGCATACATTTCCCTTACAGGAAAAGTACGACAATGTTTTCAAGGAAACACAATGAATGCTTTTCAAAATAATGCGAAATTATTCCAATAATAATATTTTTTATTGTTTTGTGTACTTTTCTTCTTCATATAGTTCTACTTTAATCCTTCAATTACTTAGTGGACCCTGTTAGTACTCAATTGCCATCTTCTCAAAATTTCACATATCATTAATACGTCAAATTCAGATTGAGACACACCTGAGGTTTTGTTTTCTCCTGACGGTTGGAGGAGAGCGATAGGCGATGCACCACACCGAAACAGACTGCGATGGTCATTACAAATTTTCAGAAAAAGAGAAACGAGAGGTGTTAATCCGGAAAGTTATCAAGCAGTGAATAAAATTAGAACCACCTTCCCACGGCCATAGACAGTACAATTCCAAAATTTAATGCATCATAAACAAATTGCATGTTTTGACCTTGCTCGACCAACTGAGCAAGAATTAAGTGACGGTGTTTAAATAAAGGAGCTCACTTGATTGTATATCATAAGTTTTAAAATGTAAACAACAAAACTGTAGTTGTTATTGCTTGACAAGAAAGTTGACTATTAGAACGCTGAAATCATCAGCTTTGTCATGCAGCTTCTTGGAGAGATTTTATGTAACACGGAATATTTATGCATGGATAAAAGTACATACTTCAAGAGTAACAGTCTCTCGTCTCTTTTATTTCAAAAGTGGGTACTTCATTGGCAGGAAGTACTAATATGTTATTTGATGGGTTTTTTTTAAGGAAATTAAATAATCAATATCACCAGCAACCCCTGCTCACTAACGAGGCAACTAACGGGGTGGTTTGGTCACTGTGTTGTCTGGTCCAGTCTCAGTTATTTGAAGACTGCCGTTATATAGGTAAACACAGGTAAGTACGGCGTTAAACAACAAACAAATCATAAGCTCTAAGAAATTCATGGCGGAGGATCGGTCACATATACTCTGAGGTGATGAATACGCCCTCATTATAGCACTATACTGGTTTCGTTATGCTGCTATTGAAGACTGATTCTCAGTTGGCTCTGACACTGTTGGATGTTACTGTGACTGAATACTCTTTGCCTGAAGGTGCAAATTAGAAATTTTTGCGAGTATAGCGTGTTTTTTCTCCCCAATATTCTTTACCAGTCTCAGACAGTTTTTCTCAACCTTTTCTGTGACTGTTTTCTCGATCAATACAAGACTGCCTGTCAGATTTTTTAGTTATTTCAGCACGTATCTGACGAGCCAAAAAACGAGCTACATGCGTTTGAGAAACAGCGTGCTTCAAGATAAGTGGTATCTGACAGGTACGAGTACAGTAATGTGTCCTTACAAACCCTTAGCACGCAATGTTGGTATGTCGGATTGACATCTATTTTGTCTATGCAAAGATCACAGAGGCGCATGAATGCATGACGCATCTGTGACATCATCCGTCCATCTGCTCACTTCTTATGTCCATTGTGACCCTGAACACAGACGTTTCCGTCATACTTTGAGTCATTAAGGGAGATATTTGGCAAACACTAGATGGGGCCATACATTGATATCTCTTAGTTATTCAGATCGACAGAAGCAAAACATAAATTACAATCAGGAAAGTTGTTCCAAACAAAATTATCATCACTACTTTATTTATAAATTACAGTCAGAAAAGTAGTTTCACATAAATGACCTTATTACCACTACCGTATTAATAGATCGCAAACAGGAAAGTAGTTCCAAAAACAATTACCTTATAGCCACTAACAAACACATCCATAGTACACAGTCAGGAAAATAGTCTCAAATAACCTTAGTTTAGGCAATCACTATGCAGTAGTCAATTACGGACTTGGAACTCGATTTCGTATATTCATGAGGGACAGCAATCTCATGTTTTATTCTTTCACCCAACCTCAATTTTTATTCTTTAAAAAACAGTGTTTACGACAGACCCACAATTCAATTAAATTGTTTAGAAATACTACTTTTGGATAACATGCAAATTGTTTATCGATTTGCGAATTACTGCTGTGTTACATTTGGATGTTATGTACTCTGCAAAATAGATAGAATTCCTTTCCAAGAGGCAACTTAGGCTGTGCATTCATCTGGTGAACTGTTTCTTGAAGCATTAAACGTGACAGTTTGACGTCCATTGAAACCGGATTCGATGGCAGAGCAACCTATTGTCTATACATTCATCAACTTTTTTTTTATCAATTTACAGCCCGTATGCATTATGTATTACTCCAAAGCGTTGAATGTGAGAATCTTTTGTGTCAAAACGGCTGGTCTTCTAATAACAGATAATATAACAATATTGCTGTTTTCTTTTTGAAAATATGTGCTGGATATATGCCAAGATAATATAATAATGTTGATGTTTTTGGATATATCCCTTTGAGAATGTCCCTCACCGATTTGAGATTGCCTGACATAAAACCCGAGAACACTTTACTCCATCATCCCCAGAAATGATTTCAATGTCGTCTCAATATATTTGTTAAAGTCGCTTGAACTTCCACTTCAGTGTCAACGTGCAGTCTGTTAGAGATGGTTCATCCCTGCATTGTTCCCAAAGCCTCAAGAAACACTTTCAATGCCACCTCGTCATGTAATCTGTTAAAAATTGTGATCTGCACATCGTTCCCAAGAGCCTTCAGAATCACTTCAATGTCACCTCGTCTTGCAATTTGTTAAAGATTGTGATCTCAGCGTTGCTCCAAAGGCTGCAGAAACTCTTTCAATGTCACTGTTCAATCAATGCGATCTGTTAAAGATTGTGATCCCTGCATTGTTCCCAAAGCCTCCAGAATCGCTTTCATTGTCACCTCTTCATGCAAGCTGTTAACGATTGTGATCGCTTCATTGTACCAAAGAATTAAGAAACACTTTCAATCCCACCTCCTCGTGTAATCTGTTAAAGATTGTGATCTGTACATTGTTCCCCAAGCCTTCAGCAACTCTTTCAATGTCATCTTTTCGTGCACTCTGTTTAAGATTGTGACCACTTCAGTGTATCCAAGACCACTTTCAATCAATTATGACTTGCAAAATTAACCCAATAGCCTCTTGACAACCTTTTAAAGCTACTTCGTTAAACGGTTTATGTTTTAAATCTGCATAATGTACCTCAACAACCTGAGACACCCTTTAATCTCAACCTGCATGGTTGTAACATATGTCATATTTGGGATTTCACTTTCTTAGTAAAATAAAATTCTAGTACCGTTTTGGTTGAGTCCCAGCGCCACCGCGACTTCCATGCATGGTTGTGTCAAAATCTGAAATGCTGTCACGATACTGTTGCGAATAATTGATCATTACATTGTCGCACAAATAATTTGAGAACTTTAAGAGAAAACTGTTAAAAAAGAAACGCGTGTTTGTACACCTTGACAACACATCACTGACAATAATCACGCAAACAGATATTTTATTTGCATGATCATCAACGACACATTAAACCTCTGCACAGCTACAAAGAAATATGACAATATTTGAAATGATTCCAACCGAAGTATCACTGACGGCTTGTATTCATTACCTTGGCCCCATCATATTACCGTCATTATTTCGAAAAAAAACACGAGAGGCTTATTCATGTTTCTATTGACGATACACATCCTGAAGCAAAGCATCAAAGTCCGATTAATCCGTATTAAGGCCACTCAGAAATCAGGAACTAGGTGAAAAAAAAGAAGCAATTAAATAGTACGTGGTATGGATCCCGGGGCATTTCCCGACAGTCAGGCTAATTGTTGTGTGTATTTGGCCTTCAGTTCTCAGCAAGCAGTAACACCTCGGCTACTCTTCCACGTTTGTACAATTTGAGAAATAGGAAAACAATCACACTTCCTCGAGGGTGTAGTGTGTTGCTGAACGGAAGATGATTGCTCCACCATTATACCCGTCCATATAATTCCCCATAAAATAAATGGGGAATCATTTAGTTAATAGGAGAATCTTCTTAAAACACGGGTATCTAGCAGTGTGAATGTGCGAGTGAATGTGAGGGTTTCACTGGCAGCAGCACCGCGCAATAGGCAGCTACGCTGAGGAATGCCAGTTTCAGCACACTGGACCTGAACGTTTCATACAGTGTACCCGTGTTGGGAATAGCAGGTTTCACACAGTGTACCCGTGTTTTGAATAGTAGGTTTCACACAGTGTACCCGTGTTGAGAATAACAGGTTTCACACAGTGTACCCGTGTTTTGAATAGTTGATTTCACACAGTGTACCCGTGTTGAGAATAGCAGGCTTCACATAGTATGCCCGTGTTGGGAATAGTAGGCTTCACACAGTGTACCCGCGCAGGAATACTTGTACTGAAATTTGAACAGCCGTTATTTTCAACAATTTCATCAGCCTCTTGCAAATAAACACTCAGCGTGTGCCGAGGGAGAACGTTTGACATATTATTCACCGCCTTTTTCGGAGTTAGATTCTTTGTCGGATAGAAACTCCAATCATCACCAGAAGAGAAACTGCTGAAGGATCAGGACTGAAATAGTCATGTTTTTAGTCTTTGGAAGCCTTGAGAACGTTGAGAGGAGCTCCACCATTTCCAGTTCAGTATAAAAGGAAGGCGACAGAAGGAAAAGAAAAATGTAATGTGAAAAGTGTAAATGTGAAAAGAAAATACACGTACGGTCTTTCAACAAGAGAAGCATTTACGACCATCGTCATTTACGTTTATTATGCATGTGTTGCTT
This sequence comes from Haliotis asinina, assembly GCF_037392515.1. NCBI lineage: Eukaryota > Metazoa > Mollusca > Gastropoda > Lepetellida > Haliotidae > Haliotis > Haliotis asinina. The sequence continues at coordinate 45,494,804 of NC_090290.1, read as the reverse complement.
TATACAGAATTGTACGTTTGTATAGGAAGAAATAATGAGTGAGTGAGTGAGTTTAGTTTTACGTCGCACTTAGCAATATTCCAGCTATATAGCGACGGTCTGTAAATAATCGAGTCTGGACCAGACAATCAAGTGATCAACAACACGAGCATCGATCTGCGCAATGGGGAACCGATGACATGTGTCAACCAAGTCAGCTAGTCTGACCACCCGATCCCGTTAGTCGCCTCTTACGACAAGCATAGTCACCTTTTATGGCAAGCATGGGTTGCTGAAGGCCTATTCTACCCCGGGACCTTCACGGGTCAGGAAGAAATAACCTGGTGGGCAAAAGAAAATGGCCACCCTTATAAATGATCGATACAATCAGTGCGAAACATACAGTGTTATTAAGTTATAATTCATTAATTTTAATGAAGCCAGCATTTGGGACAATACACCAATTGTCTATGAGAAACTCACCACAGATAAGAAAACACGTGTCATGTGATGGACAGAGGGGTAGGAATAGCACAGTTCACAGATACAACAAGAGTCACTCATCATTATGGAATGTCTCTGGTCTACACACCAAGCATACACATCCATGGTGACGAGTGTGAACACCTTTAGCAGCAATACAAGCCCAGGCTAACCGTCTCATGGTTGTCGTCAGCTGACGAATGACGTTGACGTCATTTGGAATCCTATTCCACTCCTTGTGCAAGTTCTTGTCCGTTCGCTGGGGATCGTGGTTGTGTTCTCACCTGGCGACTCGGTTGATCGCACAGGTCCTCTATGGGGTTTATATCCGGTGAGCGTGCTGGTCATAGAAGAATTAGGACATTTTAGGGATTCAGAAAGTTCAGGACAATTCGCGCTGTGTGGTGCCTGGCGTTGTCCTGATGCAGAAGTGTTCCCTGTTGTTGCTGGCGAAGACATGGTATTGCAATGGGTTGAAGAAGACCAATCAGATTTCCACGTATTACGTTGATTCCCTCAAATTCTTCCCCACACCATCACACCTCCCCCTCCAAAAGGATGCACTTCTTGGAAGCAGTTCGGTGCTTGTCTTTCTCCCCTGCGACTGTATATTCAGGCCACCATCATAGAACATGGCGAATCGACTTTCTCCTTTAAAAAAATACCCTCGCTGGCCGATTTCGTACCAACCAGCGACGAACATTCCTTGCCCACTGTAACCTACGACAACGATGTTCCATGGTCAATGCCATTCCACGCGGAGGACGTCGAGCTCTGATACCGGCTGCGCGTAGACGTCGTAGCACATATCCTAGAGTCTCTGCCGCCGTTTCCGTTGACGTATTGAACACGCTGCGCAGATGAATGGTACGCAGATGGCTGTCATCCTGTGGGATCATCGAACGTGGTGTGATGGATTTTCGGTGCTGCCATTTTGCCTATAACGCTGGAAATCCCTGTTCATGGTACCATGTGTACAGTTAGGGGTCATTGTGAGATGGCTGTTCTGAGTGCCCATTTGCCTTCTACCTGGCGCTCTATTTCTCTTCCGCTGTTAGCCATTGCATAATTTGGGTGGCTTTCTCTCAGCTGAGATGTATGGCCCCCTATTCGCTGCTCTTTATTAACCAGTTCTCGACAAGCATTTTGCAAAATCTCCGAGCTGTACGTGTTGCCTTTTTCGCAAATGCACGTGCTTCTACACAGCCAACATGTTGTGTTTGGGGGCATGATGAGTTAGTGTGTAGGCGAACCGTTTCGGCCTAAAAGAATTATACTAACTTGCATTGAATCCTTTAACTCAAAATAAACATTGTTCACTTTCGTTTGCCCATGAGTTTACATAACTCCAGCTAACATTACATACGTGAGCCTGTACTACTTTGCACATTGGCGTTGAACTGGACCAGTGCAAGCCCAGTACTCAGGCGGAATGATTACAAATTGGCGATTTACAGGTTGGTCATTTATCCTGACAGTCAAACAGTGACGACACCGGGTGTTCGATGAGGAGTGTTCCACCAAACACACGCATAGTAAAGTCACAAGTCAAAACAAAGACATTTTTAAAACAGACTGGTCAGGGACGCGGTAATTTCGGAAACGTTGACATCTTCTCGATGTGAAGAAAATGTCTCTATTGTTACCTTGTCATCTACCTCTTTGTTAGCATGAAGATTATGGCACTATCATCTAGTGGCATTATAAAAACTAGGGCTGTAACTATCGATGGATTTCAATTGTTGAGACTCCGCTATGAGGTTAGCAGTGGTTGAAACAAAAAACTATCGATGCATCTATAGTATGTGGGACATCAATTGTTTAGTAAATGACTCCCTTTCATAAATGCGCAGCGCAACATGCAGGATATTTGGGTGCTGTTTCACTGAGTTTATATTTTAATCGTTTACTTGATCTGAGTTTCAGGATTCTTGCTAGTTATCAAAAGAGATTGAAACTTCTTCAGCTTGTTTTTATTTCATATAAACTACACATTCATTTTAGAAATGACTTCTAATGAGACAATTCAAGGAAAAAACAATATTGCAACGGTACCTGGAGTTGGTCGCAACAGTTACTTCACCTAAATGGTCACCTCATATAGAACATGATAGAAAGTCTTAGCACTAGCATCAAGAATACGGAAGTTAAAATTCTTGTCTTCAGCATGGCTCTACACTTTGACTCAGGTGGCATCGATCAGTCGCAGAATAACAGGACACAAAATGACAATTCTGTATAAACTGTCTCATGTTTACTTTGTTCTTAAGCTCTTGTGAATAACCAAGACGGTTATTAAACAAATATATAAGTCTTACCTGGCTCCAGCTCTCATCGAGACTAATTAAATGAATCAATCACATTGACGTTTCTGAATCCGTCACCTGGAGTGACTAATATAGTGTGGAATTTCTTGTGACCTGCAATCATGAACACTGAACAAGCTGATGATACACTGATGATAGCTTTGAAGATAAATATAACGTAGCTTGATTAGAGACCGCTCTCTTTACTTTGGTGGTGTCTATTTATTGTGATCGAAATTATTGATCGAAAGTATTGATGTATATTATGACATATCTGATCAGGGCCTATTTTCGCTATGCACTAAGGTGCCTGCAGGTCACTACGGTAGCCACAGTGCAGTGTTAGAGAATGGGATTTAAGGATATTCTCAGTAAAGGAGACCCTCAACAATACCATGCCTCTTCCATTGTGTATGATTGGATGTATAGATGGAATGTTGGTGTCCATTAATGAAGATGTAGAAAGGCGTAATGAAAAGATGGACGTTTCTTGGTGGCCATGGCTATTTGCTTTTAATAAATGCATATGGGTTAATGATTGGGTTGGGTTTTACGGCGCCTTTTATGAATATTTCCTAAAAACTGTCGCCATGGTGAACTTGTATGGTGATGTATGATGGTCGCAATGGTGACCATGTACGGTGATGTATGACGGTAGCCTTGTGACCAGTTATAGCGATGTAGGACTCGCGGCTTGGTAACTATGTATGGATGGTGCAAGAAGTAGCAGATGCGAGTTTACCTGTACCAGAAAGTCCAGCGTGTCCCGAGATTAGATAACGGTTCTGTCGAGGTTGTCGCCCAGTATATTTATATATACCCAAGTGTACGGGCATCAAGGCTAGGAGCAATGCCACTTTATGTGTGTATGTCTTCGGACTCAGCCGTTGATGCAACACATTTGTCTTGAACTTCAAAGACAGAGGTCTTAGTTAATCCTGTGATAAACTACCACAAGTCTCGCCGGCACTTCACTGTTTAAACTTGCAGCCCTTATTAGATCACACGCGTTTGTTCTCTTGTATCGACGGGGAGGGGTTTTGAAAGACTTCGGAATAGATGTTTGGAAGTTCGTCAAGTAATGAGAAGATGTTTGGTGTCGATTATATGGAAAATCAAGTTAAAAACATCAGCATATACGTGATCCACGGCTCCTTTCACAAAGCAACATTTACAAACTCCCATTCTTGAACATTGCACTAAGGTTACCGTAATGACTTACGATCACCTTAGTGCGTTGCGAAAGGAGGCCCCAGACGTTTTCTCGAGAGATGGCTGGTTAAAGTCAAGGCCAGTACGGAGAAGTATGTCGTACCTTTTTACTGACACATTCTTTGATGTCCTTCAGTGTACAATAACAGTTGATGCCGAAGCCAAACATATATGTTAAGAGGTCTTCTTTTTTTCAAAAGGTCCCTGTCTAATGCACACATACTGAACTGATACTGATACTGCAGTTACTGTTCAACTTCTATAGCAGTAATCAGACAACGTCTCGATGTCTGTAACCTGATGAACACAACAGAGGACAATGGCCTGTGATTGCGTTTGAGGGTGTAAAGGGTACATGCATTTGTTTGTGTGTTTTTTGTTTGTTTGTTTGTTTTGTTTGTGTGTGTGTGTGTCTGTGACTATGTGATTGTATGTGTGTGTGCTTGCATGTGCGTGTGTGTGACTGCATATTTGCATGTGCGTGTGACTATGGTTGTGTGTGCCTATGTGTGACGGCATGTTTGTATGTGCGTGTGTGACTGTATATGTTTGCATGTGCGTGTGCATGACTGTATGTGTTTGTATGTGTGTGTGACTGCATGTTTTGGCATGTGTGTGTGACTGTATGTGTTTGTACGTGCGTGTGTATGATTGTATGTGTTTGTGTGCGTTGTTATGTGTGTCTGTATGTGTCTCTACGTGCGTATGTTTTTTTGTGTGTGTATGACTATTGGTTTGTATGTGCGTGTTTGGTATGACTGTATATGTGTTTGTATGTGCGTATGTATGATTGTATATGCGTTTGTATGTGTGACTGTATGTGCCTATGTATGAATAAATGTGTTTTTGCGCTTGTGACTGTATGTGTTTGTATGTGCGTGTGTGTGACTGCATCTGTTTTATGTGTGTGGGTGTGACTATATGCGTTTCTATGTGCGTGTGTCTGACTGTATGCATTTATATATGCGTCTACATTTTGATGTCTTTTGGTGTTTGTGTGCCTATTTTGCTTGTACATTTGTTTATTTATATATATATATATATATATATATATATATATATATATATATATATATATATATATATATATATATAATTATATAATTATATATATATATATATATGTGTGTGTGTGTGTGTGTGTGTGTGTGTGTGTGTGTTTTCACTTATGTGTGTTTCTATGCGTATGCGTTTTCACCAGCGATGCCCATGTGCGTGTACACATTAGCTTAGACGGTATGTGCGTGGGATTGCGTATCTCTCCATTGTACACCAAATGACATGATGAGTAAACTCTCTCATGATCTAAATTAGTGATTATCTTATCAAGCATGGTGTATGTGCTGATGGCTGGCTCATTCTGTCCCAGTGCCCTCTGTATTGTAATAAAGGACAATTTGTACAAACTGATCCTGTGATATCCCAAAAGCTATATTATATCATGGCCTTGACCATTCTCTATTTCCGATCTCATCCAATAATACTTGATGAATCATCCTGACACATTCTATAACTTGTGAACACTGACATTTCTGTAGCTGCGTACTGTCACTTTAATGAAGACATCAGAGATCGAATTATTCAATATTCATTATAACACACACCTAGCTTGAGAAACTGGTGACAATTCAAATGAAAACCTTATTACTGGTGTTGAGACACCAGTGACAGCAAACTGAGACACATTTGTTCTTATATCAAGGGAAGTCGTTGTAGCTCCGTATCTCGGTCACGAAGGCTAACATCATTATATACCGGTTGATAATCTACATTATACAATCAGGAGTGCGTGCCGGAGTGAACACGTTAGTGAGTGAGTGAGTAGGTGAGTTAGGGCGTGCGTGCGTGCGAGAGTGGGCGAGTGGAACCCCAACCCGCGTCACGGGTGAACGCTTTAACCACTGGGCTACCCAAGCGCGCCTCTTACCCATTCTGGGTTTACTATATGGACCAAGTGGACAAAACTCTCAGATGGCTATCTGTTATAATCTCAAAATGGTGGTTGCTTATCACTTACGTGACGTATGATAGATACCATTGGTGGGTGTCTGCGATGTCGACAAACTGTTCTTAAAGAAGTGAATCCTCGTCAATGGCGGTCACCGAAGTGTTCAAAGATCCAAATGCGTTGTCTTTGTAAGTCTATATCTACAGTGTCGTTAAAAAGGTCGCAATATGTCGTCTTTGTCAACGGCTGTCTGTGATGTGACCTGTCTTCGATAGAGTCCAACAGGTTGTAGTGCCTTGCGACGTCCTCAATTTCTGTCTTGCAGCAGTAGTTCTTAGTGCATTCAGTTCCTAACAATTACTGTCTATGATGTCGTCAAACATACCTTAACACGCGGTCTTGTCAATTCTTGTCAATGCTACGGATCATTGATATTTGCATGATCACCGGTGATGTAGCCTGTTATTCCTGGGAGGCTAACATCTGAGACAAGAATGGTTCGTGAGACCGATGAGATTGAGTGAGTGAGTTTATTTTTATGTCACGCCCAGCTGTATTCCAGCTATATGGCGGCTAGATGTAAATAATCGCGTCCGAACAAGACAGTCCAGTGATCAACAACATGAGCATCGATCTACGCAAAAGGGATACGATGACATGTGTCACCAAAGTCAGCGAGCCTGACCACCCGAGTCACCTCTTACGATAAGCATGATCAATTCTAACCCCGATCTTTATAGGCTAAAAATATTAGCTTGCTGTGCAACTCTCACGCTAAGAAATAAACGATATCATAAAAGAAATGGTATAGGATATACAGATACCTCTCCAAGAAGGTTCAACCAACGACTCATTTACTGTGGTCAGCCGTTAGAAATTCAACCCATGCTATCACAGTTCCAACAGACGACCGAAATGTGTCAGTAACTGTAATGACCATTGCTCCCTGACCACTGTTACCGTGTTTAATCTTTGGTTAAAGAGGGAATGAATTACAGAACAGCTGAATCTGTTTTAGAAGCGATACATCCTCTATGAATTGGACTGAATCACGAGATCGTACGCCGGACAAGGATCATCCAGAAGAGATTTGGCAGACAGATTTGAAGAAGCAGTCGATAACGCCATCATGGTCTGACCTTTGGTCAGTTGAAGAGTGTCTTGATACGTCGGACCCAATATACGTCTTTGATAATGTATCGACACATGTAATTGACCTCTAAATGTAATTAACTTCGTTTGATACAAGATATGACCTGATGAATATTGATTTCATACACATATTTTGAATGGAACATCCCCCATCCATGTTCACAGCACCAGAAGAGGTCTTAACTGTGTGTCCTTGAAGAGGTTGCTTGTTACCTCACTTGCGGCAGCTGGGGATGCGTGAGTGGACAAAGAGATATGCTCGGAGCGAGCCATGCCCACACAGACTACCATCCCAGTTAAAGAGAACGGCCTATGGCGGCACAAACGGTTGTTAATTCACTAATGATTGAATCAAACGGGTTTTACGCTGTTTTAACAGGATGCTAGTAATCACTGAAAGGAACACCAACGGACTTCACGTGTTTTAAGACTCGAACCCAAAACTGCTTCGTAAGTATGTGAAGAAATGTATCTAGATCGATGGAAATGAAGGGGACGAGTGAATGCCAATATAGGAACCGTGATAACTCGACTCTGGGAGTGAGTGAGTTTGGTGTTTCGCCGCTTTTAGCAATATTCCAGCGATACGGCGGGGGACACCAGAAAATGGGCCTCACACATTGTACCCATGTGGGGCATCGAATCCGGGTCTGCGGCGTGACGAGTTAACGCTTTAACCACTAGGCTACCCCACCGCCCCTAACTCGACTCTTCTCCAAGGGACAAAGAGCAGATAGAGGGTAACCGACTGAGGATTTGGCTAGCTGGTTTGTTGAATAACGTCGTACATGTGGCGGCGGTCTGTAAATAGACCGGTCTGGACCAGGCAGTCCAGTGATCAACAGCATGAGCATCGATCTGAGCAATTTGGAAACGATGACATGTGTCAACCAAGTCAGCGAGTCTGACCACCCGATCCCGTTAGTCGTTACTCTTACGACAAGCATGTGTTACTGAAGACAACCTCCAACCCGGATGTTCAAAGGTTGCAGATGAATAAAGACACATGACTGTGTCAGAGAGATACAGAGATACGAATACAGAGACACGCTTGTTTCGTAACTGATCAGTATGGAAACACACCTGTAGGGCAGTTGACGGATACAGCGACACACCCTTAGGTTAACTGACGTATATAGATTCACACCTGAGGGGGTAGAGTCATTCACACTGTACATGCTTTTGAAATCACCATGAAAACCCCCTGCCCCCCCCACCCCAAGCTATAAATTATGAAAGGTCCCTTATTACCTTTTCATGAAGCTACGAGGCTTCAAGCAACAGCAGTTTTATTGTTAACAAGTTGCTTCTCCAAGAATTTCCTCATCCGCAGATCGCCCTGTCTGCAAAATTGCTGTAGAGCCTATTGCTTCCGTACCTTTACAGTGAACCTGTGATCCACAATGTGAAAAAACATCGAGTCCAACCTTTAAGAAAGTCTTGGTGGAAAATCCTTCATATATGTTGCATGATTGTCCTTATATATATTAATCAAGAGTGAGTGAGTTACAATTCAACGTCACATCGGCAATATTTCGGCCATATCGTGACAAGTAATATCGTTTCCATAGTAATTTATGGTAAATTAAAAAAAACCTGTCATCGAAGGACAGTAAAAGAATATCAAAATATCAAGAAATAAAACAAGCATAAATCTCTAAAACAGGCCGTCAGATTAGGACAATACAATGTTAAAAGGAGCTATTAGTCCAAACCTTATTCACCACAAACAATACATTTTGATCCGTTCTCTTGAATCTTGAGAGTCGACTCAAGATTTCTTTTGGCACACTGGCAACACGGTTTTACTGTACTTCTAGGAAAAAAGGTTCGATCAGGAACATTCCGCCGGTGCCCATTACTATCGATGTTTAATCCAGCCTTCGAGCTGAGCAGTTAAACTAATCTGCAGTCACGACGCGGCAATTAGACAACCTGGCATCGTAGTCTCAGAAAACAGCCTCAGAAAACATGAGGATTAACCCTTCGTTATTTCGGAACCAAAGTATCAAAGGTGTTTAAAATATACAGCGAGAGTTAGTCATCTTGGCAATGCCGAACATACAGACAGCACAATTAACCTTCTTCATCCTCTCTGTCACATAAATCCTTTCTTTACAAAATTCACGAAACTACCAACATACTTTTCCATTGAAGATACATCATCTGCAGCTTCCAGTTGCAATGTGTTACAGCAAACCAGCCTCCCAACAATTTCAAATTGATTCTTGTAAAGCATAATCACCTCGTCAATGGTGTGTCACACGCGACCGGGACTCCCTCAACCCGTCCACCTATCACATCCCCCACCCCTCCCCTCCGTCCCGACACCCACCTCCTCTTCAAAAGGTAAGCGCACGTCCACAACCTGCTGGTGCGTTTGAAGCGAGATGGGGGCGTGGTACGTCGTGTCTCCTAGTGACATTAAGCCTACAATACGGCGGTGGTGGTGTACAGTATTTAACTAGATAGCGAAGGGCAGCCGCCCGCTTTCTCGCCACATCGCCTCTTGGCTCAGCGACACACAGGAAGGACACAATGGAATTTGCTCGGGACTCCCAACTTGTCTGTGTGTGTCTCATGCTTATGTTTGGAGGAGTACTCGCAAAGTCTCTGACGTCATTAGGTAAGTAGTGATAGTTATTTTATCAAATAAAAAATGTCGTTCATTGATGCTTGATTGGCACTTTAGATGCATTGGCATAAGTTTTACCTAATGGTGGGACCAGAACAGGTTCTGAAACATTGTGTGAAGCAATAAAAAGAAATCAAAACCCCGAAAATTGTCTAGGATTTACTCTTTGATGTTTGGGGTTGAAAGTTTAACGTTTCTTTACGCGGATAAATGCTATATATTTGTGTGATTTGGTTCCAGTTACGTTAGCGGTAGTTTGGTACAGGATGCTATTAAATATCTTTTCGCAAGTATGTGTAAATACAGGAATATTGTCTCAGGATCGATGTGACAATATTTAAGACACGCGGTACGCGTCCTACTTTAACACAACGTCTTTTTTTACAGAAATAATTTACGTACACTCTGTATGCTCTGAACCAGGAACACTTTGAGATTCTTGTAAGACGTTAGACATAAGTATAATTTACAAACATGGAAATGAAAATAGTCTGCGTAGTCAATCACAATTACAAAATCGTTATTAGGAATTTTAAAAATCTAATTTTGTGTAATTTCATTACCACTGAAGTAAAGTGCCATTAGAAATAAACTATTTAAGTTTGCGACATTGTTAACCCTTCTTAAATTTCAGAATGTTAAATTGAATGGTTTTATCAGAGTAATCTTTTCGGTAACGTAATGAGAAGTTATAAGGTGACAATTTATGCTTCGTTAAATAATTGCAAATGTAATTGTGCCAGTTCTTTGAAGTATGAATTCTGGGGTTATAACAAACCCCAAAAGGCTTAAACATGACCGATGGCGGTGACTTTGTCTTAATAGGTATACACCAAGGTGTGATCTAACGTCAACTTGTAGTGACAGGCCTATCATTCAAGATGTGTTTTTGAAGACTGAATTCTGTACTATATAGAGTCTTATCTGTAGCCATGGTAGTGATGTTCCGAATGCCCGCACGACTGACCGACTGGAACTCGGTTGCAATTCTCTGTGCAGAGTTGTGTCCCTTTGGCGTGCCAGAAGCCGAACCAGTGTTGTCTGTTGAACAAGTCTGCAAAGATATACCTTTGGCTTCCCTTTCACTTGAAACTGACTCGCCGTTATAATGATGATATTTGTAATGTGCTGAATTCCGCACCACAGAGGGGTGCAGTAACAGCGCTAACACACAGAGTATTCTTTCAGCGGATAACCCAAACTGCATGTAAGACACTAGAAGATAACTGGTCATATGACTTATCCCACCGGATACCCATTTTCTGCATGGTGAAAAGAGGCAGTTTTGAAAAAACTCACTTGTATTACATGTGATTCTTGGTGGGACAGGACTACGTGCTGAACGTTGCATATTTTCCGCTGAATGGTGACATGGGCTCTATGCATATCATCACCACACACCATCTTATGAATGGCATACTTTTCACAGAGGCGTGGAACCAAGCTTATTCTTAGTGGTGTAGGCGAGATGTGTAGCTCTTCTGTCAGGAGATCACACGGTTTAAGTTAGGATAATTTATGAGGCGGAATTGAGAAACAGACCAAAACTAAAGAGATTTTGACGAGACGGGTGTCGAGGCGACATGGCTTTGATGGGATTACTTTTAAGAGGAAATGTCCAAATTTTGATAAGTTAGTTGAAACGGGTTCGGGTGAGATTGATCCAGTTGATACTGGTTTAGATGAATCTGGTTCAGAAAAGGCAGGCTCTGGTGAAACAGATGGGTTTGGTCCAATTGGGACGGGTCTAGGCCGGTTGAGTCCAGTTGGATTAGGTTCAAAAGGAGCTGGTTCTGATGACAAATTTTAAACGTCTTGTAGACCTTCATTTTGTGGACTTCACTGTGTCTGAGTGGGTAAGACGTCTAGCTTTTTGTGCTGGAGATTAGGTGCCTTACATGGAAAATGTGGGATCGTATCCTGGATGGGACTCGCATCCAGAAGGGTAATAGAAACTGAAACACACTGAGAATGTGTAGCCACAAATAATACCTCAGTGGCATGTGGCCACTTTCTAAAAGACAGCGTATTTATGGGGATCAGAAGAAGTTCTAAGCAGGGTCGGGCTCTGATCAATTAGTACTGCCTAAGATTGGTGGTTTAAGATTACACGGGTTAAGATTGGACTGGTTCTTATGAGACAGATTTCCATGAATCAGTACTGGCTAAGATTGGTGGTTTAAGATTGCACGGGTTAAGATTGGACAGGTTCTTATGAGACAGATTTCCATGATCAGTACTGCCTAAGATTGGTGGTTTAAGATTACACGGGTTAAGATTGGACTGGTTCTTATGAGACAGATTTCCATGAATCAGTACTGGCTAAGATTGGCGGTTTAAGATTGCACGGGTTAAGATTGGACAGGTTCTTATGAGACAGATTTCCATGAATCAGTACTGGCTAAGATTGGCGGTTTAAGATTACTCGGGTTAAGATTGGACAGGTTCTTATGAGACAGATTTCCATGATCAGTACTGCCTAAGATTGGCGGTTTAAGATTACTCGGGTTAAGATTGGACAGGTTCTTATGAGACAGATTTCCATGATCAGTACTGGCTAGGATTGGCGGTATAAGATTACTCGGGTTAAGATTGGACAGGTTCTTATGAGACAGATTTCCATGAATCAGTACTGGCTAGGATTGGCGGTATAAGATTACTCGGGTTAAGATTGGACAGGTTCTTATGAGACAGATTTCCATGAATCAGTACTGGCTAAGTTTGGCGGTTTAAGATTACTCGGGTTAAGATTGGACAGGTTCTTATGAGACAGATTTCCATGAATCAGTACTGGTTAAGATTGGCGGTATAAGATTACTCGGGTTAAGATTGGACAGGTTCTTATGAGACAGATTTCCATGAATCAGTACTGGTTAAGATTGGCGGTTTAAGATTGCACGGGTTAAGATTGGACTGGTTCTTATGAGACAGATTTCCATGATCAGTACTGGCTAGGATTGGCGGTTTAAGATTGCACGGGTTAAGATTGGACTGGTTCTTATGAGACAGATTTCCATGATCAGTACTGGCTAGGATTGGCGGTTTAAGATTGCACGGGTTAAGATTGGACTGGTTCTTATGAGACAGATTTCCATGAATCAGTACTGGTTAAGATTGGCGGTTTAAGATTGCACGGGTTAAGATTGGACAGGTTCTTATGAGACAGATTTCCATGATCAGTACTGGCTAGGATTGGTGGTTTAAGATTGCACGGGTTAAGATTGGACAGGTTCTTATGAGACAGATTTCCATGAATCAGTACTGGTTAAGATTGGCGGTATAAGATTGCTCGGGTTAAAATTGGACAGGTTCTTATGAGACAGATTTCCATGAATCAGTACTGGCTAAGATTGGCGGTTTAAGATTGCACGGGTTAAGATTGGACTGGTTCTTATGAGACAGATTTCCATGAATCAGTACTGGCTAAGATTGGCGGTTTAAGATTGCACGGGTTAAGATTGGACAGGTTCTTATGAGACAGATTTCCATGATCAGTACTGGCTAGGATTGGCGGTTTAAGATTGCACGGGTTAAGATTGGACTGGTTCTTATGAGACAGATTTCCATGAATCAGTACTGGTTAAGATTGGCGGTTTAAGATTGCACGGGTTAAGATTGGACAGGTTCTTATGAGACAGATTTCCATGATCAGTACTGGCTAGGATTGGCGGTTTAAGATTGCACGGGTTAAGATTGGACTGGTTCTTATGAGACAGATTTCCATGAATCAGTACTGGTTAAGATTGGCGGTTTAAGATTGCACGGGTTAAGATTGGACAGGTTCTTATGAGACAGATTTCCATGATCAGTACTGGCTAGGATTGGCGGTTTAAGATTGCACGGGTTAAGATTGGACAGGTTCTTATGAGACAGATTTCCATGAATCAGTACTGGCTAAGATTGGCGGTTTAAGATTGCACGGGTTAAGATTGGACAGGTTCTTATGAGACAGATTTCGATTGTATAACTGTAGGTAAATAACATCCGGAAGTAGAAGATTTGAGGGGGGGGGGTGTAACCGGAAGGGGTTGACTCAGAGGTGACGGATTAGGATTATCCGGGTTTAGATGGATCAGGGCTCACTTGCACAAAACGATCTTAGCGCTACGACTATCGTAAACCTATGTTGGAGAATGGGAGTTACAATCATTGTAGCGCTAAGATCGCTTTGTGCAAGTGAGCCCAGGTTTATAAAATATAAGTTTAGGCATAAAGGATGTTCTGACTGGATATGGAAGGGTGGGGAAAATGGGAAAATTGTAGTATAGACGTAATGTGTAAAGCCCAGGTGTACAGGGAGCTCGGAGAGAAGATATGGATCAAGATGAACAACCAGTATGATGAAGCAGGCTCAGAGACGGTTTACATTAGACAGATGTTGGTAGAAACGTGTTGACTAGTGGGAGGAATAGCGCGACCGCTCTCTAACTTCAGATCTTGATGTTGCTGAAGCAGATGTCAAGCATAAGTCAATGCACCACACGTTGCGTTTTGAATAGATAGCTTAATTCGTACACTTTTAATCCATTATCAATCCACGTGTATCACGTGAACGTAGAAAGTTTGACTCCTGAAGGTAATAGGTGATCATTAATTCATTGGGAGCCATGGTGTTATCTAATTATCCCTTTCAAGCTTTCTTTGCAGAAATGTTACAGCTCTGAAACTTTTCAACACAGATGTGCAGCTCTACGTGTAAAATCTCGGTTTGTTGAGCAGGTGCTTTATGTGCCATTTCATTCTTCCTTTTCAAATCCAAATCCTCGGGATCTTCCAAACAGTACCGACGAACCAGCCCTACAAACAACCAGCTGGTCTTTACATGCTACCCATTAACATAACGATACATATACGGCATCTATATTTGTTATAACACTACAGATATTGGATTTGCTGACGATTTTTTTTATTTCAAAATAACGGAATTTCTTTCTCAGAATTAGAAACTGCGGGAAAATATGTTAAAAATTCTTGGCACATTTATGCTCCAGCTAGTTTATGAATGACGCTGACCCCACAGTGCAGATCGTAGAGTTATCCGCCCTGGTCATTAAAATCCGAAAGAATTCAATACACAACTGAAACTGACTCGGACGTGATGCTAGGCCTGCGCTAAAACCCTCGTAGAAGTTGTTTACTACTTTTGTCACACTTTCGATTTTCGGGCGACAGTTCATATTTATTTGAATGAAAACGAAAGAGATTAAATAAGTAATCTTGCGAAACCCATATGCATATTTGCTCTGCTTTTAGGTAGACATGATGGTACATGGTACAACGATACAGAAAGAGCCGCGTGGTTTGGTAAATAACGTCACCAGTCATTGCATTAAACGACGCTCTTTTGCAAAGATAATTAGCGTTTATTTTGACTGAAAATAGCAGTTTGACAATGACAGCATTTTGCAAATGTTGTGGCCTGCTTCCGCGTGTATTGTGCAAACAGTGATGCATTAAGTGAGTATTACATACAGGTTATGACAATTCTAACAGTAGATATCTGCTACAAGAGCTTCAGTAGTTGTCTGCTATTCCACAATCATACATTGATCTTAAACGAGTTAATTTGGTAGTTTGGCCGTCTACATTAATGGTAACCGTTATATTCCGTGCCATCTATCCTCGAATCAATCCACTCTACGGCAGGAACACCACGAATATGTTCCTTCGCCACGGGAGTCGACGGGAGATTGGAACGTCGTCTACGGACCATTGATGTGTGGATATTATGATCGAGATACCGTAGATGATGTCGTGATAGATAAACAGAGATAATGCTGCTCTCGGAAATGTCAGGAACACATTAACGTGTCTTGTTCTATATCCTTATTGATACTACTGACTACTTGTGTCAGCGAAATTTTAACCATGTTTATGTAAAGCGTCTTTACATAAAAATACATATCACGACTGCAGTCAAACTCAAACAGCGAATTTGGGGGATATAGTCGAGATCAACGGATTGCGGACCAAGTAGTTGCATCCTTCCAATATGCAGTCATTGATACTGTGTTTCACAGCGTCTTCTAAAGAGACAGTGTACCAAGAAAACCAGTGGTTGATAACATGAGCAATCTGTTCGCGTGGAACAAACACTTATTGTCGATTACTTGTCTCGATGCCCTTGAGACCAACAATAATTTGACTTATTCAGGGTTCAACGAATCCGAGTTGATCATAATTAACGCAACTCCCATCAATACAATCTTTTAATCTTAAAGACCCGTAAACATCCGGGGTAGAATAGGTCCTCGGCAACCCATGCTTGCCATAAAAGTCTCAGGAGGTGACTAACGGGATCGGGTGATCAAGCACGCAGACTTGGTTCACACACGATATTGCTTCCCAATTGCGCAGATCCATGTTCATGTTGTTGATCGCAGGATTGTCTGGTTCAGACTCGATTGTTTACAGACTGCCACCATATAGCTGGAATATTGCTGAGTGCGGCGTAAAATTAACCTCACTCACTTTCATCTTAAGATATGAGAAATGGAACTGAATTGGGTAATGATTTACAGAAGCACTGCTACAAGTTGGTAGTCGCCTGAAATTTGTGGAATTAAGAGTTTCAGCAGTTGACAGGCGATGGACTGGCCAGGTTGTAATCTTGTAAGAGCAATTTTACTGACGAGGATATTAGAATACCGTAGGAGTAGGCGCAACACAGTGGACAGTCATACTCTGTGACTATAGTTTACGAAATAAATGCATATTCTGACGTTTAGAATTGTCTTAACAGTTTCTTGCCATGACAATGCGTGATCAGCCATGAAACTCGTATCCCTGGCGTGGGACACCACCATTTGTGTTCTTACATGACATTAGTTGATGTAGAATTATGGATATCATCAGGAAATTGAGTAACCTCTGTCGAGATCATTAGAACGTCCTGTAAACCTTGTCCCTGACACTTTGCTTTGGTGTAAAGTTATGGCTAGCACCAGGAAAGTGGGAATTCTTGTAAACCTTTTCGTCGGTCACTACTGTACATTGTCCTCTGGTGTCACCGGGAATTCTTGTCGTTTATTTCTTATCACTGGAAATGGATGTTTGATGCCAGTTGGATCGGGTGATTAAATGCACCTTTCCTGAGAAATCGAGTAATCTGTATTGAGATCATTGAGCAATAATGTAAACTTAACGATATCACTGGAAGGTTTAATAAATCCTGCAGACACCACTCGAAATTCTGTTTGTCCTAGTCATTATCAAGGGGCGCTGAAGTAAATTTACGAATGTCACTTGTTGACCGAGTCGAGATTATTTAGAATTCTAGCCATCTTAACAATTCATAACAACTGACCAACGTAATAGAGAATAGCCCTAAACCTTGTCATTATCAATAGAAATCCATGTAACCCTTATTGTAGTTGAAATGGGCACCCATCAATGCCTTAGAGCATTCAGATAACCAATGGCATGTTGATATCACTGTCAATTCCTGTAATCCGTGTCAGTGACATGGGGAATTCATGTATTCCTGTCAGTATCATTGTGCGTTGCTGTCAATCTAGTATCAGCTGACATTGTCTTGAAGCTTTTTAATATCATGGGTATTGTCGCAATTCTTGTCGATATCTCCAATTGGTTGACAGGACCCTTGACGCTAACGGCGGTCTGAGTAACGCTGGTGTTAGCTGATTGCTTGAACGGCATCAGTCAACGGGTTCAGAGTGCGCTGATTGCGACTTCGTGCGTAATCGGTTATAGCATCAGGTGACACTGGATGTGCTGTTTCAAGTAAATAAGACATTACCTTTCCGATTCCGCGGAATCAAAAAAAATCATATTGTACTAATTGTATTTCAAACATCTACAACGGGGTTTGAGAGGTGTTTGTCCTGTCTTTACGGGAAATGCAATTCTTCCCAATAGATCAGATGTGTACCATCACATTACTTTCTTCTGCCAAATACAAGGTGCGGACAATGAAGATCCGGGTTAGAACTGATCTTCTGCAGCTCATGCTTGTCGTAGCAGGCCGCACCGGGTTTCGCATTTCACACCCACAGTTTATTTTGAACATGTTTAATTTTAGTCCGTGATGACCGATGCTCGGGTGTCTAATCGATGAAATACGGTCGTTTAATGCCAGGAAGGATTCCGTTTTAGTTAATCTCCATTACGATTGTATGTCCTTTCTGATTCTGTTTGTCATCCCACGAATTATACGTACATCCACTAAACATCTGATAGGCGAACGTTCGATCATACTTTGACCAAACTCTTTCTGTTCTTGAGCAGAAGCAATTACAAGATCGGATATTCAAGGTATGTTTATGGCGTCGAGCTATTGGATACTGCTTAAAGCGTTAAACAGTCCTACGTATTCACTCACTCACCCACTCATTCAATATCCAGATTCAACATTGATTTCCGTTGAAGCGGAATGTGTATGCCAAATATCTGCTTGATGGATAATTTACAAACTTTTAGATGGACTTTACCTCGCCCGGAATGACAACAAACTACATCTGGATTCATATCATGTGAATTAAAACAAGCAGTTATTATCGTGAATATATTGATAGCTGCTGTCAGTAGTAGAATACCACATTGCGCCATCAGTGCAATACCAGACATGTATCAGTAGATTAACTAACATGCAACGGTAGAATTCCCATCCGTCAGCATTACAATACCTGACATACCTACGTACAATACCCGTTATACATAATTAACACAGCCAACATATATCGGTAGAATACCCAACATCCATCAGTAGAAATACCCAACATGCACCAGTAGAATACCCAACATCCATCATCAGTAAAATACCCAACATACACCAGTACAATACCCAAAATGCATCAGTAGAATACCCAACATGCATCAGTAGAATGCCCGATTTACAAATGAATATATTATATTTACAGCCTGTGATAAAGGAATTCCCGACCTGTAAACTAACAGTAGAAAACCTAGCTTGCTACAAGGGAATACCTGCGAACAAACAGGATCGTACCTAAGATATCAATAGAATACCCGACCATGAACTGTAGAATACCAAACACGGAACAGGGGAAATGAATACTGAACATACAGCACATTAATATTCAGCAAGCAACTACTTAAAAACGTTATGTACAACCAATCATTTTATTTCTTGAGCGCGACTTTTCGAAGTCGATTCTTGTATCATTTCACAACATACTACACTGACAACGATACAAAATTCTGTATTGTACCTCCAGCTTCCACAAATGCCACTTAAAGGCACAATGTCACACATTTTCGACAATATTATGGCATATGCACTCACTTTAAATAGCTTCTTTTTAATTCAGTAAAAGACTTGCCTGAAATCGATCATTGAAACTTCGAGACTTTCCACAAATGGAATGTAAACAATAGCTCCGTACATTGAAAGCTATCACACGGTGTTGTCAGTGTTTAGAGGCTTCAATCACAAGTAGTGCGTGGGATATCCGTAAAGAGCGCACCACAGGCATAATTTTGTGGGATTCGCTTGAAATAATGTTCGGCCCGCAGAGGGCGCGAGGGTCGATTTAATGCAACGTTGCATTGATTCCTTCGAAATTTTTAAGTTAATGTTGTAATCGGAAGGCGTATTGTTTAATTGGAATAAATATTGATAGATGCTCTGAGAGCTGATAGATAGTATTACTGAGCGAAATGCAATATTTAATTTTGGAGATGCTGAGATATAGTGCCTTTAAAGGGTTAAACAACAGCTTGACGGGTTAACACATGATTTGAAGATAGAATAGTTCAATGCAATTTTTACTGATCGGTATCCCAATTTAAATGGATTGAGTATCCAGAAACATGTGCACACTATGATAGGATCATATGACAACAGTTTATAACACACACGATTGAGATCAGATTTTACGACAACAGATAATCCCTACCGGAAGTTTAAGACCCCCTGATACAGTGACGTCATTACAATGCCTGATGGTATCTTTGCACGTTACTGATGAAGTTATCTGAGACCACGGCGCTCGTATCTCCTGTTTATATCGACTGTGGTTGTATTTACAAACGTACATGAAGAATTCAAGTGTTTGTTGGATTTCGTTACACGATGACAACACGCGAATGTATTCTGTGTTATTTTTGACATTACATTTGTACAATCCTGAAGCAGAGCACCACCGGTTTTCTTTGTATCTCCTTGTGCGATCTTTACACGTCACTGATCCTGTTATCAAGATGATTTTAAGTTTAGAAACATAGCAAACGTTTTTGAACGAAACACCTATCAGTCAATCAATGTATTAAAAAAATGAGGCCGGTGAATTCAGGAAGTCAAATACGTGTTGTGTAAAATCATTATGATATAAACTGGACAGCGAAAACAACGCAATTTTCGAGAAAATGAAGGCTTATGAAACTTAGCGTTCATGTTTATGTTGCTATTTAAAGCGTTTCCTTGCTGTCCGTATATCAATGGCGGAGCAAGATAAGTATATTTAAAATGGAATTGACTCAGAAATTACAAAATTACAAATCACTAGGCCGAAAACAATCGTCAAAAACAGTAAACCTGGGCTTTATTTTTCGACAGCTTTATTTCAGATGAACTTTATACATGACTTCAATTGTAGTACAAGCATGGATACTTAAAAATGACTAAAATAGATGCATGTCTACATAATACAATATTTAAAACTTCAGGTCAGTGGAAGTAGACTGGCTGAGATGTTTCCTATCTTTATCCGTAATAATATATCCCTTTTTAATATAGGAAACATATGGTCATTCCCAGTCACTTTATACCTATATATACTGGACAAAAATAGTTAGGGATATATGCAAATTATGAAATTTTGAATAATTATGATCTATATATTCACTGACACAATGATACAATATCAGCCATAAAAATACCTGTATCCCAAACTTATTTTGTCCAGTATATAATTAATGCAGCTAGTACCAACAAGTGATTCATCAGTTTAATGTTTAGGTTTCCATGTCATCATATAAAACATCAAAAACAACAATTTTGTTGCCCGTCAAAATACAACCTAACTTTAGGTCATAATTATACTAACGCACGAAAGAAAGTACACATCTGGGGCTTTTGGACAGTGTCCACAAATATCTTGAAACGTGTTTGATTGTGATTTACACGTCACCAACACCACAGATATCGTAGCCATGGCGACGTTGTCAGCGTCTTACGTTCCTTAACTGGTGGGAGAGTTTAGTTTTACGCCACGTTCAGCAATATTCCAGCAATATTACGACGGGTTACACCAAAATGGGCTTCAAACATTGTGTCCATGTGGAGAATCGAAACGGGTTCTCAGCGTGACGAGCGAACGCCTTCACCACTAGTCTACCCCACCGACCCTGCATCTAACGGAGAGTCGATATTGACGCGCGAACTACTTCAAGATGAGTACATTCTTTTGTACGAGTACGCCAGTTTTGATACCTGTTTAATCACAATTCCCGGAGACATTCGGATCTACTCGGGGAAAGAAGACAGTGGCCTGGAGCTGCTTGAAGTCAGTCCGAATCTAGCCCGTTGATTTGAAAGTGAAGATCCGGGTTAGAATTTATCTTCAGCAATCTCTGTCGTAAGAGGCGATGAACAGGATCGGGGAATATTTTTATGTCCAACTGAAAAAAAGTGTAGCCTACAAATGGAACACACTGTTTTGCCCAATTTATCGTGTTCATCAGGAAGATTTAAGGATGTTTCAAGACTCTGAATGACTTTTAGAGACACATTGTTTATTATAGTCTCACTCGCTACAGTCAGTTTGACAGAAATGTACATACATAATACATACAAGATAAAAGGCATTCATAACTTAAGACACAATAAACGTAAAGGTAACGAGCCACTTTGTTGCCAGCGATTTCAAAAACAGAAGATCTATACAAACATTTATATCGTACTGACTGCAGTCACTCTATAGAGGATAATTTGATAAAACATTAAATATACGTTTTATGAGAAATAAATGAAAATATATCTTATGATGCTTATGGTGAATACTACTACTCGTTTTGGCACTCCGGGCAAAAGCTAATTTCCTGAATATTATCCAAGTTATGAAAACCCTCATTTATCATAGAGCAATATGACAGTAGATTAAGACTTCCCTCTTCGTGCACTGCACGTCTTAACAAAACATGTTTTTCATCTTCAACTTCAGTGTTGCAGAGCGGACATAATCTCTCTCTGTCTGGGGTGTTGGTGAAGAGTCTTGTCTTGTAATTTATTCAACTCCGATTCTAAACGCGTCTGGTCCAGATAATCCAGTGAACACCATGTGCATCGATCTGAGCAATTGGGATCCGATGACATGGGTCAATTAAGTCAGCCAGTCTGACCACCCGATCCCGTTAGTCGCTTCTTACGACAAGCATGGATTTTATTCGCTGTTACTGGTTTGTATTACAAGGGGGTAAGCGCAATAATTGGAACAGTCAAGCAAATGCGCGTGCTGTACGCGATAAGCGTTAACTTAGACCAACCCTTCTTGCACTCTGTGATTCATTTTATGTGCATGCCACTTGTAATACAAACAAGTAACAGCGGGCTAAAACTAAGAGCTTTTGTTAAACAACTTTTATCTTAAGTTGAATATTTTCTAGATTTAAATGTTCAATTGATAAGGTACAATTATGAGGATTCGCAATCATAAATTCATTTTATTCGATTTACTTTGTTAGTTTAATGTGAAATTCTTCTGTCCTTTTAACTGCAGACTATAGTACAAGCATTTACAAATATACACACGTGCACTCGCGTGCAAGTCGTTATATGAGCGAAATATTCTTAACAGAACTTACGTTTAAGATTCCCTCGTTTAAGATGAATATATTATGTTATATCTATTTTATATAATATACACATACACACATACATACATACATACACACACACACACACACACACACACACACACACACACACACACACACACACACTCAAAACTGTACTCTAGGCTCTGTGGCCACTGTACTGAATAATTAGGTTGATCGATCGATCGATCGATTGATTGATTGACTGTGAACGACGTTAGACCCCATTTCAACTCACACCTATGAAGTCAGTGTCTAGAGGTTTTGATGCCCAAACTCTACGGCTTTTAAGTATCTCACACGTACAGGCCATGTCTACTGCTGTAAAGCTGTAAAGTTGAAAAACTGTCTTGAGATCCCTCAGGAAGTATGTGAAAGAAAACAGGTTAAAACAATTGAATTGTAGATCATGTTAGACTTGTAATATGTTTTGCCTTAAGATATCGGAAACTTTACAGCATTTTATGTTCATTTTAAAGCGTAACTAAATTTTCTCTGCAACAAATGGTGAAATCGATTTTCGCGGATCGGCGAATGGCAGACGCCATAATGGAAATTTAAATCTTAGGGATTCACACAAATCAATGAGTATGTGTTATTATATTTGTCGGTGACCGACAGCGGGTTTGAAACGGCAAGGCACCACCATACCAGTCGATAAAAATGAAGTATTTGTCTTCACAGCTGGTTTGCCCTAACAATCGACCCATCGCACTAACTGAACAGTAAGTGATAAAAACACAATTGATGTCACCTAAAAAGAGTTCTTAAACGTGTCCTCGCATTCGTGAGGGGTCGCCTCCAAGCGCTGAGTTATCGACTACAAACATGGCGATAACAACAGGTATTGGCATGTGAAACGAGCAGCTTATGGAGGCCATTAGTTTGACACAAAAGTGAAAAAATGATGACAAACTTGGTCTGAGACAGAAACGAAGTGATTGTTATATTCACCCCGGGCTATAATTAAACGACGTTTTTTAACACAGCATGGGGGGCCAAGACTCGGTGTCACATGTTAAGTAAATTGATGTCCGTTCGTAATTTTATTCTGAGCGATTCAAAGAAATACATTAACTGTTTTATCAGTGCTCTAGTATTTATTCCGAGATACGTGGGAGTTGATAATTAGATGCAAGAACATAAGCGTTTATTGTAGAACACACCTTTTTTCATGGAAAAGTTGTTGAAGTATTTGTACCTTAGTAGTTTTCAATAACGTGTGGGTGGGGGAATGCGTTTGGGGATGTTTTTCAACATTCCAAGAATGTCCGGGTAGCGGATGTGTACCACGCACCACAGTATGGCAGTGGGGTAGCCTGATGGTTAAGCGTTCGCTCGTATGCCGAAGACTCGGGTTCGATTCCTTACAGTGTGCAATGTGCAGTGCCTGCATCTGGTGTCCCCCGCTGTGTAATTGCTGGAATATTGCTATAAGAGGGGTGAAGCCGTATTCACTCACTCACACATCATAGCCAGGGGGAACAGAACTCAGGATCAATAAACACGTTACCCTTGAAGTGTCCGAAGCCGAAATGGGATTCACACATTGTACCCATTGGGGACTCGAACACGGGCCTTTGGTGAGACGAGCGGATGCTTTAACCACAAGGCTTCCCCGCCACCCCAAGGATTTTTGTCTGTAGATAAGCAGAGTGTAATCGATTGGCTCACTTCTTAAAACAAGTGACCATGTAGAATAAATCATAATTATTTGTATAAGATATCACCTTTCGAACTATTACAGCCGCTAGGAGGAGCACACAGACTTGGACCAGACAAGTTACGTCTCCACACACAACGAATACGCCAAAATATTCCCGACCATGGATAAAGCTTTTATGTTTAATGTTGGGTGAAAACGTACAGTCTGGCAGTCGCTGAGTAGTTACTTAGCTGTCACAAACGCCGTTGCAGTCGACAACGTCTCCTTAATGACACCACAAAATGTGACGCGGCATTATTGCAACATATTTCCAAAATGGAGTAAAGGGGCAATTATGATACTTTTCCCGACATATACCATTTCTGTTCATTTCGTTACCTTGTTTCAGTGCATTATTTCACCTGACGTATTTTATCTTGTTAGATTGTCATACTAGGGCTGATGCAAGGCGACAAGATGAACCAGAAGAACTGCAGTGGTAATATTCATAAATCTGTAGGTATCATTCCCGATGTGATTAAGCCAAAGCTTGATTTGAATATTGAAGAAAACTTGATGAAGGAGTATGGATATTCTCCGAAACGTTGTGTTCCTCATAAGAAAAGAACTTGACCTCCATACAACTCTTTTCTTTAGCTGCATCATTGCTAAATACCATTCAAAAACCAGATTTTCAATATTAGTCGGTATTCAATGCTCGCGGTAGGTCTTGTATGAGTGCGTGCAGAATTATAGTTATAAATATGTAGTCCAAATCTTTTGCGGGTGAATTTTCATTACCATCTCGTATCATTTAAAAATTTATAGTTTTTCATACGTTGTTTTAAAGAAAACTGACAGAAGATGACACAACTTTATGGATGATCAAGTTTCTTATGTTAACAACTGCGGAACGTCGTATTTTTAAAATAAAGAAGTTGAGTCATTAGCAACTTCTAGAATGCCACCGACACGAATAAAAAATGCCAGAAACGAAAACAGAAGTCCTTATTCCTGTCCGTGTTAACACTAGTACTTATTTCTGTTTTCAAGTTACTTCTACAAACGAAATTCTGTACTCAACACACATTTGGAGTCTTTCCAATTGAGACGAACCAAGATTTTAAAAATTGTTCTTTAATTCAATAATCTGATTTTATTTATTTAATCTTTAGTGTTTGAACAACGAAGTAAATATTGTCTGAACCACCCTCAACATGGGTGTGTGGACCTAATGTTTAACAGTTCAAACGGTGTTGGTTCAATTCAAAGTACTGTAAAACAGAGGACGGTGGAAGAGTGAGGGCACGGATGAGAGGAAGTGGCGGTGGGGATGAATTGGCTGGGATGGGGCTGTTTACTGTTGCCAACATGAAGTGTTGTCAACCTGTTTGTGTCTGTCGCCGGAAATGTGCCAATGAATGTGCGTGTGAAACAACTTGGACCCATGGACGTACATGTTTGGCAACATGTCTCTGACATGCACCAATGAACATACATGTAAGATAACAAGCTCTGACATGGGCTAATGAAGGTACATATAAGACAGCAAGGTTCCGAGATGATCCTATGAACGTTCATATTGGACAACAAATTTCTAATACGGACCAATGAACATGCGCGTAAAATTGCATCTCAGAACGTGAGAAGAAAATACCATGAAAAACTAAATCCCCATCCATATTAAATAAAATCGATTAGTGAGCACACTTTACTGATCGCTGTCACGAATCTCCTCTGTAGATTCATCCCAAACTGGCTACATCCTCCCCGGTCATTACACAGAGGTGTGCCTCGGCACGTTCCCCATGTGGACAGATCCTGCGTCCTTCTGACATGGACAGGTGTGGTGCCTCTAACATGTAATTTGCTTTAAGTTACGCATTATAAAACACGTCCAACTAGGAACCCAGTTCCCACACACAATGGAAAAAAAGCTTTGAACGTTTGATAGATGGCATCAAAGACAACATTTCAAAAAATCAATTCCCTGTCAAACACACACGTACACGTAAGGAAAACATTGCCTAGTTTGAGGAACCTTTAAAGCACTGGGTGCATTTAAGTATACCAAGCATCTCTAACCCTCTTTGCAGGCTGTAACAATGTAATGAAACGCTTTTAGCGACTTCAAAAGATCTTTGTCCATTGTACTGTTGTATACATTTAAGGAATTTCAATATTATGCGCCCTCTCAAGGGCAAGGTCATGTAAAGTCATGTCTCCTGTTAAGTTCGATCTGTATTGTCCTCGCCAGATCAAACAGAATCATGAAACATCGTGATTGTTGATCAACGAAGATACTGGCATGTGCGCGAATACCTGCAATGTGAAAACGCTATTTCAATAACACTTTACGCGCATTACCAGCACGACCTGAAAGAATAAAAGCCCAGAGATGTAATATGAAGAAACACACGTATTTCCGGAACTGACTTCTCGCCGTTACCTTCCGTTCTCTACTTGATTAGAACCAGGTAATCAAAGCGTGATGGTGGTTAGTGAGTGAGTGAGTGAGTGTGACCTTAAGAAGCGGCGGAAAACAACTCAATCTCCCTCATTATTCAGACTTTTCTCTTCAATTTCTGTTGGTGCACCGGTCGGGATTTCAATTCTTGGCAGACGGTTAAAAGAGCTTAGGTTTAACACATGTAATATTAGGCTTGTCTATTGTGTGGCTTTATGTCACCATTAGTAAAATGCTATGACCCACCAGTCCGAAACGATCTAACCTCTACACTCATTGTTAATTCTGAAGTTGATGACTTCAACATCAAGTCGTTTCCTCATAGCACTAAACCCGCCAGTATAAGCCTTACATATGGTGATGAACAACTTTATTTTCAAGTCGATTGCAAAGTTGACGGTAACCGGCAATAATCAATGGACAAACCATTTTTTTGTCATTTAATTAATGCCTCCAGACCAAATTAAACTTTACTAGAAACGAAAAGTCTAACGATTTTTTTAACAAAACATTTTTTTCGGAAATTCAGCATTTGTGTCACTGAACCCTGAGAAATAGTGTACATCGAAAAAGAAAAAAAATCCAACCCACGGTTCGAATTGCAGGACTTCGACTATTTGCAGACCTTCGGGATATAAATATCATGTAGTTCAGTGCGGCTTAAAACACCATTTACGTGACTTTTAAATGAGTGAGTGAATTTCAGTTTTACGCCGCACTCAGGAATATTCCAACTGTATTACGGCGGTCTGTAAATAATCAAGTCTGGACGAGACAATTCAGTGATCAACAACATGAGCTTAATTCTGCGCTATTGGGAACCGATAGTTTGTGTCAACTAAGTCAGCGAGTCTGACCACCAAGGCCCGTTAACCGCTTCTTACGACATGCATGGTCGTTTAGGAGGACATTCCAACAACTCACCACCAGCACCAGTTTCAGACAAACTGTTGTCTAGAAATACGATCGGCCTCTGTTCTCACCAACTTTTCTCTCAAACTTTCGGTGTTGTCAAACTCGAGTTTGACGTGTGAAGTGTTGTTCAGAAACAAAATTGTCAAGTGATCGCACCGCTAGAGACCCATCCGCTAAAATGACATGAAAGTTTGACAAAAGGTGTTTGACGTGTCAAAGTCCGAGAATGCCAATTCTTAAAATTTCAACAACATTTTTGTATTGTCAAACTTTAGTCTGCCGTGTGAAGCCCGACTAAAAGAGCTCGGAGTGCTGTTGGTGCTTGTTGACGTGGATCTTCTGGAAATAAATGAGGCATGTATTGCGTTGTTGAAGCATAAGTGCATTAATGTCACAACCAGCGCATTCTGGTCAATCATGGCCAATCAGTCAATGAAATCCTATCTCGAGTTAACGTGATTCGGATAGACGTTGGAGCGTCTGTGATCTCATAAACGCCGGACCCTGTTACATGAAGCTATCCCAACAGTAAGGGTTTCATACCTTAGCCATGTTTGATCAGATATCAATAATTGCATATTGGCAATCCTTTTTATTGTTTTGACCGCGAAAGAAACATTAAGATACCCTAGACATTCGTAACATGGAAGGAAAAGGTCTGGAGTCATAAACATTTCGGGGGCGTCCTTTTTAAACTGTGCGTTTCATCGACAAAAACAATCCCGAAAATATTCAAGATACCTAACTTTTATGGTTTAGTGCAGATTCATCCCAGCTTAAGGTTGCTCAAAAACACATTGTGGAACTGACTAAAGTATTTGCCACATTTACAAACGAAACTCCCAGGATCGGCTGACCACTGCTGACAGTTTGTTTTGTTAACGGTAGCGGTAGCGGGATAGCCTAGTGCTTAAGGCGTTCATTCGTCACGCTGAAGACCCGGGTTGTATTCCACGGGCTTACCTACCATTATAAAAGACCGGGCTAGCACAAGACATTTGCCGAAAAGGTTGGGCAAGCCCTCAATGCTGTCTGAATGTAAAGCTTTGCAATCTGTCGGGCTTACTAAGCGCCTGTATTCCTAACGTGTGTACAATATGTGAAGCCCGTGCTCCCCGCCGTGATATTGCCGGAATATTGCTAAAAGCGGCGTAAACTAACCTTACTCTCTCTAAAATGTAATCTTTGATTGGCATATAGCAGCTGTTGACTGACAGAGTAACTTCAGATAATATGACATATTTCAACATGTGTGTTATGTGGCATTCGCTGAAGACCAGGATTGCATTCCCCACATGAATATGACATGTGAAGTCCACCGCTTGTCGTAAATTTGCTGAAATATTGCTGAAGGCTGAGTAAAACTGTACTCACTCATCCTGTACACTCTTCGCATCGGGACTTCTTTTCTAAGGGTCTGCACCCGTGAAAGTCCGGGGTAGAATAGGCCTTCAGCAACCCATGCTTGCCATAAAAGGCGACAATTCTTGTCGTAAGAGGATGGGGTGGTCAGGCTCCCCGACTTGCTTGACACATGTCATCGGTTCCCAATTGCGCAGATCAATGCTCATGTTGTTGATAACTGGGTTGTCTGGTCCAGATTCGATTATTTACAAACCGCCGCCATATTGCTGGAATATTGGTGAGTGCGGCGTAAAACTAAACTCACTCACTGTAAGAGTCGGTCTCTTATAGTGCAGTAGCTATTGAGGATAAAGCTGAGCATGTAAGGTAATGACAGTTCTGCCAACGAAAACTGAGGCAGCCGTGAGTAACGGAGAACTCCACTAGGAATGATACTACAAGCAACACACCCAAACCACCGGATTATTGTTTACACACAAACCCCTTTCTAACCCCGAAGCCTACAGACAGACAAGAACACACGAACTAGACGAGAGCCATTATGATGAGGTATATTGGGACACTGTTGCTATCAATATTAAGTTCCCCGCAGTGGGATTATAGGAATATTGCTGAAAGCCCTCACTAACTCACTCTTTGAGTGGCAATTTTAGAAGTTGGAGAGTAAGATAAGGACAAACTGTGTGGAAATCAACGTCCTATACAGGTGATCCAACGTTTCAATGCGGATTCTTGTGTCGTTGATACAATCTTGAGAACGAAAGGTCGCACCACCCAAATAAAGAGTTGTTCATCCATAAAGTTTGTCTTTATGAATATAAAGAACAAACTTGGGAGAATATTTCTGCCATTCCTACAACATGCATACGACCAGTGTTCAATGAATATGGCCTCTCATTGTGGTCTATTGTATGTGTGGATAAAATCCCTTCTATGTGGGATTTTCATGTATATTTTATTCACAAGGATTATGGCCCAGTAAAATATCAGCGTGACCTTCTCCAAGGTCTCTGAAGACTGCCGTCGTATAAGATACTTGAAACCAGCTCCTGAACCAAGGCAACGTTCTTAATGAAAGAAGCTTGGCGGTTGAAATGTTTTACACTGTGTCTTATCCAGCATAACAATAACGTTACCATCTTAGCCTGTGACTCAGTAGGATCACGTAGTGCACGTGCTGACCGCAAAATGTTTCTTCTCCCTACGTGGAATAGTGCAGGTCTCGTGCTGGCAACCAACTTTGCACGTGTTTCACGTGCTGGCTCCATACTACGAAAGAAATGCACGAATTTGCTGTGCACTACGCATTGTTTTCACGTGTTGGGGGCCAGCCACGTAAACGTTGCGCGTGTTTGCTGCCTTTTGGGCATGGCTCTCACGCGCATGCTGCTAATGTGCATGGCTCTCACGAGTGACATATACTGGAGGTCAACTACGCATGACTTTCATGTGTCGGCGGTGAACTCTGCAGTTTTGACAGAACGATTTACCCGGATTTTTGGTCGAAATTTCAAAAGTTTACCCTGTACAGGTGTACCCTATAGAAATTCCAAATCACACAACGCTATGTATGTGGCAACATTAAGAACTGTGATTCACTCTTGAGATCAGGAAAATAAGGTTGGTGCAGAAGTCAAAGTCATACCCTTTGATGTAACCTTGGCAAAGATTGATTGCGAACAGGCTCATTGCTCTGAAAGAAGAACACACCTCTCTGTTTTGAGCAAATATTCTTATTTCCATTCCATGAGCAGCTCTTGACCTGGATTTCCGAAGCGACCATACTTACGTTTTAAAGATAAGATAGTTTACCTTTAAGATACGATACGCTTTTGAAGCTATTATAACATCGCAGATTGTACAAGGCGAACCAGTGAAGATCCGCAGACTCGATCATTTACAGCTGGAATATTGATGAGTGTCAATTTGGATGATTATGAAATAAACTTGTGATATTATCTAAAATTTATAACTGTCTTCCGATATTTTATGGATACGATAATTTCGAAAATAATCTACATCGATCAACGATTTTCTTACGATAACTTGTATCGCTAAGATCGTGTGGATGGAACATCAAGGTCCTTCCGAACAGTATCAGAATAGTGTCTTCCCGGAAGTCAGTTCACCATGACGACACCATCGGTACCACGGAGCCTGGAAACCACACTCTTCGAGCTGAATAGGGCATTTCTTGGTTTGGGGATGTCAGGTGATTCCACTGTATTGAGTGGTGCCCAGGTGTTTCTACTGTATTATTAATCAGACATGTTCTTCGTCAGTTTCTCTGATAATGTAATGGGGTCGTAGGGGTACCCGAGTGGTTAAAGCTGAACACCTGGATTTGGTTCCCACATGGGTACATCGTGTGAAGCTCATTTCTGCTGTCCCCGTCGTGATATTGCTGGAATATTGCTGAAATTGGTGTAAAACCATACTCACTTACTTTATGATGCAGTGGCTTTCTATCGTTGAAAGGCCCTCGGATCTCCCTATGGTATTCAGTCATGTTCACCACCATGTCGTGAATTCGCTCGATCTCTGATCTTACTGAAGTGACAGGCCCTGTGTCGTTAAGCCCTGTCTTTTTTCCATAACAAACTAATGTATGGTGTGCCTTTTTCTGTCACTTAGTTATGTATTCTTCGTTGATTTGTCACAACGAAACTATTGCTCAACTGACTCATTTTTTCAGGCATACATCTATCCCAATATGCAATGTATAAAGATTTCACCATCACACGTTTCTTTCTGATGCACAGAATAAGCAAAACCACCAGACATCTGGCAGTAAGATTTCTTTCAGGAAGTACTGTGAAAATGGTCTGTCGATGATTTAAAAACAAAACAAATTATGCTCTACTCATGAATCACGGTTACCCTGGAGAAAAATGTTGAAAAAAACAAAGTTATTATTTAGATGTTTTTTCCCAGCGCAAACTGGAGATATGTATTCCTCGTTGAATTTCCCTTGATGAAGTTGGAAGCGGTCACATGGTCACCAGTTAAGACAATAATAATGTTATAAATCTGAAAATTGAACCGGTAATCTACCGCTCTGCAGTCATTATATCATGTGCATTTTTTCTCTTTTTTTCTTTTCCAATATTCCACAGTTTAATAATCACTTGACAGGTTTTTAAATATGTTTTAAGATTTTTCATAAACTCAAACAGCGGTACAACCGTCCCTGATCTCAATGAGTAGTCATTGGCAAGGTTCTCTTGAGAATCATCTGTATTGAAGAAAGTGAAGAACTGAAGCTGTTTTCAGAACTACAAGATTCTCCCGAAGGAGGGGCGATTGGGTAGCCCAGCAGTTACCTAGCGTTCGCTCGTCACGTCTCAGACCCGGGTTCGATTCCCCTCGTGAATATAACGTGTGAATCCCAATTCTGGTGTCCCCGCTGTCATATTGCAGGATTATTGTTAAAAGTGACTCACCCATTCCCATTTTATTAGTGAGGTCCTTCGTCGGAATCCTGGTGATGTTACGTGCCATCATATCCCCAAGTTGCATGGTGA
Organism: Haliotis asinina; assembly: GCF_037392515.1. NCBI lineage: Eukaryota > Metazoa > Mollusca > Gastropoda > Lepetellida > Haliotidae > Haliotis > Haliotis asinina. Next base: position 45,462,378 of record NC_090290.1, on the reverse strand, counting down.
ATTTTATCGCCATGTATGATAGTGACAAATTGGTCCTTCGTGATAAACGCGTTAAAACGTTTTTCCAGGAAAACAAAAAAATATATTTGAAGTGAGACTACTAGACACTTTACTTTTAAAATCGTCTTAGCGGGGAACATTTAAGATTTCAGATCGCTTTGAACCATTATTTCTAAGATTAACAGTAATCCTCAACGCAACCAAGAAATAAAGCTTTTCATATTTAAGGCAGAAGGAGTTTGAGGCGAGAAGAATTAATACATAAGGATTTCCGAAAAATCATTTCCTTGATGTTTTTCCGAACAGTGAAAAGCACCAGTTTTCAGCTCTGTCAAACAGTTTGAGTAGTCAACGGTTACTTGATACTCCACTGTCCCATATGGCAACGTACAGGGGCACATGTCACTAAACGCAGTGGGTACGGATCAGTGGGACCTTCAGACGTTCCGGAGAACCTGTCTTGAAAGGAGGTATTTTCTGACGTTTATTGAGAAATGTGTGTGAGATGTTGGACTTCGTCCCTGATAACATCTGTGTAAACTAATGGGGCAAAACATTTAAGCAAGAAGTTAGCAACCCTTGCTCCGCTTCTTGTTGATCTAGACCTCCTTTGACAAGGCACTAAGGTCACTAAGATACTTTAGTGCAAGGGGAGTTAAGATTAACCTCAATGTAGGGCAGTTAAGGTTAACTCAATGTAGGCTGCTTCGTAAAAGTGGCACCAGGTTATCAACTGTCTGCATCGATTGGCGAGTACCAAGGGTCTTGTCCAAGTTGATTACCAAAAACTTCTAGGAAATGGGTGATCTTGTATCATTAAAACAGAGACTCCCCACCCTTCATTTTACCCAGCAGGATGCCATCTGTGAAAAAACCTTAGTGTTAGTTTAGCATAAGTCTAAGTTACAGCCACCCACAGAAACAGAGTAAGACGGGAATGGCAACTTCAAATGTCACTGTTTATAGGTTGAAGTGCGCTTGCTTGTCCAGGGATTTGGTTTGTTACCTTTCGTCTGACATTTGACAACCAGCGCGAAGCCCAGTTGTTTACATTATGCACACCTGCAGAATATGTAAAATGAACATCTAAAATATTAAAGAAAATCATGGCCTGAAGAATACTGATCATATTTGTACTTTCATATTTTGTGGATATCATTTTGAATTAAGTGACATTTCTGTTATGTCAACTATACAGTCGTGTATTTGTATTTTACTCAGTTTTGTTACACAGAAGCCGCTCCTTAGTAACTGTGTCAACGTCTAACTCAAGTACAGTAATCATCATATCTTGTTAGAAAGCTCCGCCATATAGCTGGAATATTGCTGAGTGCGCCGTAAAGCTAAACTCACTCATTCAGAAAGCAGCAAGTAGAACACAGGGGTTAGTAACCTGTGATAGATCAGCGAGTCTCCATTATCGTTGTTCTCTGAAATCATATCTCTTAATAATTCTGAATTATTAATGTCGGGAATAGAAGAAACTACTTTCAATCTGTTTTTCTGTAGCCCACAAATTTACACAACTGCCAGTAGGATATGTCGAAATAACCCACTTAGGCCAGACAGGGCATTCAGTGGGATGCGTAAGAGGATATCCAGAAAAGCATGTTTACTCGTAAAATCGGCAAAACCTAGAAAAAATACAAATAGCTGCCGAAAACATTAGATCAGAATATTCGATGGCAATAAGTTCCTCAGACAGGTATGACGACGGACCGTCGACTCACCTGGCATGAAATGCATGCGCTGTCTACAAACGCAAGGGTCTTCTCAAAGATATTTATTTTCATGTGTGTTGATCGAGAGGACTGGATAATGTTATACATATGTCAGGACATGTCGTGTCTTTCCCTACTTTAATTGCCCTATGGAATCATTACATTTTAGTCGATATCTCTATCCCACATCCAGACCCCCAACCATCGTCTGCTTCATCCGTCCTGGTTTGGTTTTGAGACGACCCCCTCCTACCGGCTTCTTCATAGTTTCATGCCCTTTGTAGTATAATATCATCGCACACTAATTTGCACAAAGCAATGGTCTGTTCCAAGTAAGTCGCTTTCGACTTTGAAAAAATCCGCATTGCTCATTTCTGCACTAATCTCTCCTCAGTAAAGTCCTATTTCCGCATTTCCAATCTCCCTACCACTGGAACCGTAGGTAGGCCGAACGTAGGTAAAAAGGTATTTCACACTTTCACATGTCAACTAAGTAAACTGTTGAGACAAACGTGAAAAAATCAATTCTTTTTCCTATTTCCGACATTACTTTAGTGACCATTGCGAAGTGAACTACTGAAAGTATGCATACCGGAAATACTGGCACAATAAGTACTTATAAGATTCAGAGTGACAACAAATAGTACAGTCAGAGGGTTGAACAGCGGTCAACGGTACACATACAAACCGTACTTGCTATCGAACAGTTAGCGCATCACTGTCACGTGTGTAGGTGCGGTCAGTTTCAGTTCCAGTATTGCCCCTCTCGGTACTTGACAACAATAAAGGACAACAAAAGAAAATTCTCCAACGTAAGTAACTTAAGAGAAATATTAAAGATAATGTCATGAACCCTATAAAAAGTAACTTAGTCGGTGGTCATCTGTATAAGTACACAAGTCATTAATTGTTTTATCCCTTTCAATCTACTGCAGATATAACACTTAAATAGTCACAGAGTCAATTATTCCAGGTTACTTTATGATACAAATATGTAATAATTCACGAGTGGCATGAGCAGTTTGGAACGGCGATAATTGTTACAGTTAGTCTGGAAATCACGTCCCGTGTTAACTGTTATTCATATATAATCTATAGGTATAGCCTGTGTTACCCCTCTTCATTCAAATATTTTTTTCTGACATTTAAATTTCTTTGAAACTAGATATTGGCATGGTTTACATGTTCACTTACGTCAAGCATATCCATGGAAAAAGACGCTTGGGCTCATTGTCGTACCCTGTAAGGAGATAACCGGAAGTGAGGAACCCCAACTCTCGCTTAAGTACGGAACCTGTTTATATTGGGATCACGCTAAAATCTCGCGAATGTTGGCATTTCCGACCGTCTCTATTTCTATACGACCACCCTATTGCTGTAATGGCTTTGTAGTATGACACCAGGGGCCTCCTTTCACAAAGGTAAGTTAGGTAACCTAATTAAACGTAATGTCAAAGAATGGAATTTAAGGTTAACCCTATAGTCCATAGTAAAGGTTCCTTCGAGAAAGCAGCCAAAGGATAACAAATACGGGCAACCTCTGCGGCAGCTTTATCTGTGTAGCATATATATCAATTCACGAAGTGTCAGGGTGACACTGATTTAGGTGAACAGCTGATTGTGATTCAGAAACGCATATTCACCTTATAGTGCGATCGACTCTGCTTTTATGAAACTGACTCGTTGCTTTCATTTTTGAAACACAATAATCTCTTAAACCCATGACACTTGTTCTAGAAAGCCTGGACAGCATGACATTTACAGCTCGGGACGACAAATAGTAAGTATGGGCTTAGAAGACGAAGACTAGGAAAGACTGGGTGTGTTGACGTCAAGATTTGTCTAATAAATTTGAAGTCCTATCTGAAACCAGAAACTCCACTCTTACTTCTTACTTCAGTCTGTAATGTCGGCGATGTGTGGCACAGTAACCCACCGCGAAATAATGTAATTGCTAATGATTAGCCTCTTGCTATTACATAAGCACCTACTCAGGCTGTACGTTATATGGGTTCAGCTGCATGTTCCGGGAACTTTAGTGATGCTATTGCTTCAGCTGTTGACAGTATCGCGGCGTTCACTGGTCATTAAAGTGTTATATAATCTTGAACTGCATCTTTCACATTAATTTACAGAGTCGAAATTTTTAAAGGACTAGATGTGTTAGAGTTACTAATATGTGTAACTACTTGAAAGTACGATCATTATTTTCTGCTAATACTTCAGAGATAATTTCCGAAATACGTCACGTGAAATCCTCATCAGTATCGTGACACATGTTTCCGTTAACCGTAGAGTTATCATTAGGGTAACATTAGTGTTGGGATGAGGAGTTACCGTTAAGGTTAGAGAAGGGTACAGTTAGACACACAACCATACTGATGCTGAAACTGATTGTTTGTGTAGAAATGCTTCACATCAAACTTCTCATCCGTATCGCCACAAATGGGGCACAGTAGTATACTGATGTTTAGATTGATTATTGTATTGTGAATAATGTATAAAAATGGGTGAAATACTTGACTTGATGGAACTATCTTGATCTCGACCTTTGGCAAATGGTTACAACGCTCGAAACGTTTGACCAAGTTCCCGTGTTCTTGGGTAACTACGGGATGTGATAATATAAAGAGTGGGAGAAGTGTTATGATTGAGAGAAGTAGCAGCATTAAGGCAATGTCGATACTCTACCCGTACTATTCGGATCATGGATGTTAGATTGACTTGTTTCATTGCCTCGTCTGGTACTTAAGTGTCTGTATTTGACACCCTGGTATTGAAAGGCGATTGTGCTCTGACGCCATTTAGGGAACTAGATTTCGTTTGGAAAATATCGTTCATGATCCGCTATAAGAACGAAGTTTCACACTGCGGTATTACATGTGTTGTCCGTCTCATTAACAGGGCGTATATGCCCCATTTCATTGTACGCTGAAGTCACACCAAAGTTAGTTGACAGTTTTTAAGATTGTTTCTGATTCTGTGAGAACTAATTTTGTTACTGGCAGCTGGCAATGTAGTGAGTGCGCATGAGCTGTCACTGTTCTTATTGTCCGAACAGGGGAAGATCCGGTTCAGAAATGTCTGAAATCCATGCTTGTCCCATGGGGCAGATTGGATCAGGTCGGCTTCGCTGACGCAGAACATCGTATACAAATTGCATGGATCGATGCTCAGGTATCGGTGGATTGTCTGGTCCAGACTCGATTATTTAAAGAATATTGCTGAGTGCGGCGTTAAACAACAAGACAAAAGTAAAACGTATTTTACGACATGAACCTAAGAATCTGATATTGTGCTTGAAAATCTCATATTATCATATATATTATCATAAATCTCATATTCATCACTACTGTATAGTATGGTCTGTACGCTAATAAATATAACAGCTTTGGCTAATAAAACCCTTTGGTCACGCATTCAGTATAAACTATCACTCCCCCATCTGTCAACTGGTGTCTTTAAGCCTTTCTCACAGTAAATGAACCTCATCGATTTCTCTAGAGTCTTGCCCTCCCTGTAATGCCACGTGAAACCCTGAATGAGAAAGTCTAGATTTCCCCAGGTTCACTGGGGCATATGTATGGTCAGTGTACACACCATTCGTAACTACCGAATGAATGCCGTCATTCCGGCAAACCGGGGTTTTGTAGGTCACGGAAAGAGACGAATATTTACGAATGAGCCCACATAGGCGTGGTCTGCTTTATAAGCTATGAAGGGGAAACACGGGTACTGGTGATCTTTCTGCATCAAAGATATTGATTTTGAACGTCTTTATTGTAAAGGAGAAATATTGAACCAGGCAAACACGCCCAGTAATGAGTGTTATAAGCACTTCAATGGCGTTTTTAGTTTTCGGGTCAACAGACTGTTAATTATCTACAAGTGTTTTTTCCCTGGTTTGGTTTATTTTCGACAACTCCACTACTTCATCAGACCAGGATGTCGCGGAAAGAAGCCGTCAATCAACAGGGAATTTCGGAATGATTGTTTTTATAGCAGTACGACGAAATCGTCTGGCCGAGTTACATCCTCTAACAATTACAGTTTGACACCGAATATGATCCTTGTGTGTGAACTCCATTAGCGAGGTTTATTAAGGTTGACAAGAAGAGATCGACACTCCGTCCTCGGACTGTAGCTGTGTCGTAAATTCGTCTTTACATAAAAAACTGCTATATCTGTTGATTGGTGGAATAGAATATTAAGTTTAGAAAGAGAAATGCATTTGACAAATAGCGGCAATAATACAGTACGCAAATACATGAAGGGAGGCTTTGATTAGCATAAGCTATTAAATCCGTTTGATGTTCAACCAAGTGCCCACAGTTACCTCCCTTGTTCAGGGTCGAAAATCACTGTCAGCTTCTGCCGTAAGCTCCTTTGATTTGTTCAGAGGGTGGTTGAGTGAGTGTATTGATAAGTTCTTGAGTGCATCCTTTTCCACTATTGTGCTAATGACCTATTTGCTCCAGTCAAGTTTGAGTTGTGCTGTCTAGTTCGTGAAATTAAATTTCAGTATGACGTGCCGGCATGGACTGATTAGAGGACGTCACGTGAATGCCATCGCAACCCATTTGTTTGGAATGATACACATGATTTCAATCACTAGGCCACAAGTGTATATTTCTAATGTTGCGGAGTGGTGGTTTATTATAACAAAAACAAACACAACAAATTGAACAAGAGTACTCTGTTCTCGCGTGGTGTTGCGGATAGTCCGGTAGTGTACACACCTTAAGCATTTTGTGATGACTTGATCACAGCGTCTCGACTGTTGTTCTTGTTGCTGTTGCTGATCTTGTTGCTAACCCGGATCTAGTTGCTGTAATCGGATCTTGTTGCTAACCCGGATCTTGTTGCTGTAACCGGATCTTGTTGCTGTAACCGGATCTAGTTGCTAACCCGGATCTTGTTGCTGTAACCGGATCTAGTTGCTAACCCGGATTTTGTTGCTGTAACCGGATCTTGTTGCTAACCCGGATCTTGTTGCTAACCCGGATCTTGTTGCTGTAACCGGATCTTGTTGCTAACCCGGATCTTGTTGCTTTAACCGGATCTTGTTGCTAACCCGGATGTTCACGGGTGCAGTCGCACCGAAGTCAGTGTTCCGGGTTTAACAGGTTCTAACGTAACCAATCACACCGGAATGTTACAATAATTGTTCCTAATCACATGTCGGTTCATGTATTTGCTTCAGATGGAACAATGTTTGTCAGTTTGGACAAACCGTTCTCCCTGACCATTCCCCCTGCGGTTAGTCTGCGAATAGAAAGTGGACAATTGTAGGTTTTACATCAAAATTAACAGCAAATAAAATCTAATTTTACTGCCAAATTAACACATTGTCCATCAGTGAATGTAATTCTTGTTAACGTCATTTTAAACTCGTCTAACTGTCGCGTCAGTTGTGAGTCCTCCTGTGGAATGAACAGGAAAGATTGATTTGATTAGGTTTTCTCCCAGGGCAAGTGGTCTATCTGCAGTCCTGGGCATTAGACACAGTTTACGGGCTTCCTCTACTTGTCCATTTAAAGCAGGTCTTAAAAAGTGATTTTGTCAAACGGTTTTCAATTGGGTGATTGATCCGTCTCCATTAACTTGTTTTGTGGGTGAAAAGGTGTAATTTAAGAAATAAAAACTGTGACTCGTTTTCACCTCTGCTGTGTTACCTATTGGGCGCGACATCGCACGTGGAAGAATCCCTGTTCATCGTTTCATATGGCGTTGTTGCAAAAGTCAAGTCCGAGTTGGTGATCATGGCCACATTTTGGTGACAAGAAAGGTAATACAGGCGATCAATAGCAAAACTGCCATTTGTCTGTCTCCATTCATTTACTAACCCCCAGCCCATCCAGATACAATGTATGTACATATTTCTCCCTTAACCGCACGCAGGCTTCTTTTGCCCTGGGCCCCGTACCTCAAGGCGATTGTAGCGCAACGATAGTTGCAAGTATTTCTTAATTATAAAGTACGGGCGTTACGTCTGTCGTGGTGCTATGATCGCTTTTGGGAACGGGAACCTGAGCAATAAAACCAGTGTACCTTCAGGTTAATGGGGTGCTGTAGTAGCTTCATGATTTATGCTTTCGCTTGTCTCACCAAAGTCCCCGGTTCGACTCTCCTCAATGGTTTTTCGATGCGAAAGTTTGTGATGCTATCAGTCATGATATATGCCAGTATATTGCTAAAGGTAACACAAAAACAAACTCGCTCACTCATGCACATATATCAACGGTAGATCACTCGATGTGGAGAGGCAATAGATAAATGTCTGTAATGGAGTAGAAATTCCTTTGGGGGAATGTAATTATATGTCAGACAGTGGATACTGTTTAAGGTATTAAGAAAAAAATCCCTTTGAGCTTGAAACCTCATTTCTCCACTTTTGAATACATTGGTCTTTAAGCAAGTATTCTACTTGTGAAGCTAGTGACTGAGGTATGAAAGAGGGTCTTTTTTTAATACATACGACAATCCGGTACCATCTAAAATATCCGTTAAGTTAACTTTTACTAGTCATGGGTTTCCTAGTAGTTTTTGTGCCTACCAAGACATGTTCAGAGACTACTCACAGACATTTCATGGCTACAGCCACCAACTCCTGGTATCTGCAATATCGTCAGACAATACTTCCTGACTAACTGAACTGACAATTATCAGGATCGAACTGGCAAACCCATCTAAGGCATTTGTCTTTTTCCGCGACTGGACTATATTCTTGACAGAAGCATTTCTCACCACCATCGTCTTGATGATTATCGGACCTATTTTATTTAATGTGTAAGAGGGGTTCACTCCTGAATGTGAAATTACTACGGCACCTGTGTCTGCGATTCACTTCTTGTTATCTGGCACAGAGCTGTCATTATCGCTTCAGCCTTTACAACATGTCTTCATTGACCATTGCTGCCGTTGGTCGTGGCATCAGATTGAGGATTATGTGCTGCAAGCGGAACTCATCTCAATGAAAAGAGGACTTGCTTCCAGCTGATGGATCATGGTTGACAACGCTCTGAGGATTCATATTTCATGTGAATGATTTTTGTTCTCATCTTGTTCAACTTATATCGTCATGATTTGATGATAGTTGTCAGACTGTGCTGTGTATTTCGGACACATGCTCAGGATCTTAGTGTGTCAGGAGTGTTCATCGCCATGTCGGGCAGTGGGGTATAAACGCAGTTATAGCGTTTTTTAGTCCGAGGTTCGATTCCCTACATATGTGAAACCCATTTTCGTTACACTCCCACTCTTGAACAAACAAGAAATATTATAATTCTGATTATTCGACTCTTCATCAAGAAAGGAATGCATAAGTGATGCACACGATATCACGCAATATTGACACAATATTCCAGAAGAAGGAATAAATACTGAAGTAATGCACACAGTATTATACAATACTTACTCTCTACCTCTTCAACATACAATGAATGCTGACATAAGGTACTCGATGTCACACAATGCTGATACACAAACATTCCAGTACAATTTTGATTATCCAAATCTTCAACGAACAATGAATGCTGACGTAAGGTACTCGATATCACACAATGCTGATATACAAACATTCCAGTACAATTTTGATTATCCAACTCAACAAACAATGAACATTGAAGTAATGCTCACAATATCATATTTATGTAACTATGTATACTGGTATATGAGTGTTATACTGTCCGAGATCCAGACACACTGTCTGATGGCTGGTTACTTACTATCTGGCAATATGCCCATTCGTCACCCAGCCCTGAAGACAACCGATACAGACGTAAGGAGGAGCAGGTGGCTGCAAGACTAAAGGATTTACTTATCAATGTCAGGTCCTGTCCCCAAGGTGTAAATGGAGATAGGACTTCATTCTGCTGACAGCTTATATGTCCCAGTGACCAGGTGTTTGGACATGCCGTCACTCGAGTCTATCTTCACATGAGAAACGGGTCAGGATCACCCCATTGCCCGTGGGTTTAACTGGAGTTGGACATTTCTTTTGTCTCCAGGGTTGTCTCAAAGTGCCGGAAATGAAATATTGAACGCAACGAGGTTAACGCTCACTCGCTCGCACACACACACGCACGCACGCACGTACACACGCACGCACGCACGCACACTACCCCCAAACACAGCACACACAAATGTACTATCAACACGCACACAATGAACTTTTCCCCGCACTACAAGTTCCCAGAAACTCGGTTCCCTCGGGCACGAGTAAGGAAATATGATATTGAAACACACATACCTCGGAAGGCCAGAAGCAATGAAGTCAGTATTTACTACGGAACAGATGCCAACGCCAATCACATTCTGCGATAAGACATCCATTAAAGTAGTGAGGAATTATGACACGGAAGAAATAATAATTTCTTATCATGGGAATTTTACTGTCTCCGGTCTTATTGGGGGTCATCCTTCTCCGTAATTCTTTCATAGGTTTGTATATCATACACCGTGGTGGCTATTTCGGGGTGACGTAATTCCAGACATGCGATAGGAACAATTGGCTTGGGAGGTTTGTTGTCAAGATAAGTGCTTGGGGCTATATGCTTTATTAATCTGAAGGTCGGAGCATCTTCTTCACCTGGATCCTACTCGGATGGTACGACTCAGTACAGGAAGGTGACACGATGACTTCAGTTATGTGGCTATTGAGAATTCAATTATGTGGCTACTAAGAACCCATTTGTAAAGAATCTTGTCCGCTGAGTAATATGTATAATTTGGAAGGTGTCAGTTGTATCAATTTTGTCGTTGTTGTGATTGTTGTTTAATCCCGATTCAAGAATATCCCAGATTTATGACTACTGCCTATATGTAATTTAGTCTGGATCAGCAATCCAGTGACTGACGTCATGAGCATCGATCTACGCGACAGATGGATTGACATGTAACAACCAAGTCAGCCTGTCCACCCGATTTCGTAAGTAAGGACACTAGATGGAGGTACCCACGCCACGCCACGCCACGCCACGCCACGCCACGCCACGCCACGCCACGCCACGCCACGCCACGCCACGCCACGCCACGCCACGCCACGCCACGCCACGCCACGCCTTGGCATGCTGAAAATGAGTATTAAGCTGGATCTTCGCGTGTGAAAATTATGAAAAATATGAAAGTTGGAGAATCTGGTCAGTGACTTTAATTTAACTTTAGCCTGAGACACAAGAGAAAAAATCAATACTATTGTTTCTAAGGAATAGTCTCAACTCAAGATTTATTGGGTAATTCTAGATTGCTTCAGTTTATGGCCCCCGTTCAGGACTCCACTTGAATTTTGTTTCTTTGAATTATGAATATGTATTGTTTTAAAAAAAAACCTCGTTTTATTTCTGGAGCTAAACGTTAGGCTAACAGATTATGATGCCACCGGGTGTTTCCCGTCTTAGTGGTTGGAGGAATACTGATTGGTGGTCGTAAGCTTAATCGTGGAGGAAACACTTATCCATTGTATCTCAGGAGCTATTTAACTCAGACAACCTTTACTGCAAATAATAATGTACAACCGTCAGTCACACAAACTCATTATTTATATTAAAAACTGCTTTACTATTTCATTTTTAGAGCAGTAGGGTGGTCCATTGGTTAAAGCGTTCGCTCGTCACGCCGAAGGTTCGGTTTCCCCACTTGGAAACATGTTGTGAAGCCCATTGCTGGTGTCCCCCGCTGCGATAGTGTTGGAGTGTTGCATAAAACTAAATTCACTCACTCATTGTCAACGTCATAGTCATGCTGCGCATGAGCAGTGGGTCATATTTAAGACTCCCAATGTAGTCAAAATACATTCCTCAAATGAAACCTCATAACAAACAGAATTAACCCAAGTCTGTTTTGACGAATATACTGACAGACAAAAGACGTGACTCTCATGTTTAATGGTCTCTAAACTAGCCAGGGCTCCGCCCCACAAGACGATCGTTACGCTAAGATCTTCGTAACTCCCATTCTTTAACATAGACTTACGACTGTGGTAGGGCTGCGATGGTTTCGAGGAACGGGGTCCAGAAATCTACCGAAGAGCGAAAGAAACGCATGTTTCGAAAAAATGAAAATTCGTAAAAGTAGGCATTAATGTTTGTCTTCTATTTGAAAAACTAACAAAAGGTTGCGTTTCTTTTGCTGTTCAGTATATTATTAGTGACACCAAGGATAAAGTTTGTTAACATATATGGATGCCTGATATACAAGCAGTTAATGTTTAACATATGGAGGAGTAGGAGTGTCGTGAGATCCTGTCACGTTTATTTTGCTGTTCAGTATATTTCTGGACCCCGTTCCTCAAAACCATCGCAGCCCTACCACGATCGTAAGTCGTATTCGATGTGACAAGGGTATCATGATTAGTTGTTGAACGTTACGTGTTACCACTAACTACGACAGTTTTCGAGTGTTTTTAAAACTTGGATCAAATTATAATTTTAGAGGAGTCCGTCTCTCAAGTATATCGTATTTTTCCGTGTCTTCGTGTATTCATTGATCAATGGAATATATATGTTGATCAATGCAACTGTGTCTGCTTTAATCGCCACAGCATTTTACATTAAAAGAAACTCTGCTGAGATTCTTGAAACATTTCTGCGAGATTCTAGTAGAAATAGATTTTTACGTCGAAGAAAATTGACGATACCATTGGAATACTTTCCATTCCATCACTTGAAGACTGCGATGGGTATCTCAGTTCCATATCAAACAAATATCAAACATATCAAACAAATACCATCCGTCCATCAATGAATCATTACTGGGCATTGCTATGAATTCAAGGGCTAATTTTATCACCGTTGGATATGTAACATGGCTCTCAAGCTGGGTGATATGTTCGAGAGCAAATCTGAATGTATGGTACAAAGCGAAAGGGGATGGCAGGGGTGTAGAAATTTCAATAAAACTCGATCTCCATATCATTCATAATGTCAACGTTCCACATGCTTCTGTACATTGTCTAGTTGGGGTGAAGTCTAGTGGTTCGCTCGTCACGCCGGAGGGTCGGGTTCGATTTCCCAATGGGTACAATGCGTGAAGCCCACTTCTGGTGTTTCCCCGAGGTGATATTGCCTGAGAATTGCTAACCCATCTCACTAACCCAGACAAATAGTGAGTGATTTTAGTTTTATGCGGTCTTTCGGCAACAATCTTCTCACACCTTATGTGTCCGAATATAGTGTTTTTGTTTGGCCCCTTCTCAACCCCATCTCACATTTTGTAGCAGCCCACTCCTTAATCCTGACTTCATATCCCGCGCCGATGATACCCTCCCATCGAACGATTTAACCTCCCTTTTGTTACATCACTCGCTCAATACCCTCAATGAGCACGGTGATGTAGCCTAGTGGTTAAAGTGTTCACTCGCTAGGCCGAAGAGCCTGTTCGAGTCCACATATGAGTACAATGTGTGAAGTCCATTTCTGGTGTTTCTTGTCGTGACAGTGCTGGAATATTGCTAAGTTTGGCGGAACAACCACATTCACCCACTCACTAACTCGGCGTGAAACAAATACATTGATTTCTAAACATGTTCTTTTGGACCAGTGAAGTACAGAAGGGCGAGTAATTATTGTCCACTCTCTTGTCCTGTGACCTAGTGGGGCATTTTGAAAGCTTTCTTTCCCTGTATTAAATCGTCAAAATTGTACAATAGATCTGCTTTATGCAGATATCTCTTTGCATGTGGAAAAGGTTTTGCCGTCTCAATTCCACTATTAACCAAGAAGTCTCTCAACTTTTTGTAATCGATTAAATCCGCTCGACCCATCCCGTCCCATGAAATCACATTAACCCTAATCCGTTATCTGTATAAAATCATTTGTTTCGGGTACAAGGGACCTACGCACTCGCAATAGTTCCCTGAATTACGATGTCATTTGTCACACACTACGATTTTGCAATCTCATTCCGCAACAAAGTCAATCCATACTTTTTATATACGCTATTAAATGTGCAACACGTGTCTCGAAACACAATGTACATAAGAGCTTACTGTTAGTTTGCACGACTCCCATCCCCAGAGTCAATATTCGAAAAACGTTTCCAACATAAAAACCTCTACGATCTCCTGAACCAAGATGGCCATTTAAGTTCATTGATTCGGCTCTCAGTTTACAGCAAATCCCATGAAACAATAACATACCAAGTTTGTACTGGATTACAGCTCACAAAAAAATCACGTGGGGTATTCATTACCCAAATGTGGGTATCACGTTTGCACATCGTGTTTTTAGACGGTTTATCCCTCAGTGACAATATACCGAGTTGGACGCCATGTCACCGGAACCGGAAACCACACACATAGCAGGATTGAAAGCAGAGACTGAGTGAAAGTCAATATTTGGTAACACCAATAATTATAGGAAAATCTAATCTCTTCAGCCTGATAGCGTGACTGGAACTGTTTTGGAAGCAGAGTTTATTTGTTAAAGAGTCATTTGATATTTATGGCCAGCATAAGGATTGGTAAATTTATTCTCCGGGGCGTTTTTAATGTTTAAATAAACTGGAAAATTGGTTCAATTTACACTTCTATTCAAGAAATATTTTCATATCTAAGAGATTCTGTTGTATGCTACTTGTATGAAGTTTTCTTGTGTTCATGAACATTCATCCTGTCCGTCTAGACAAATAATGCTGAAAACAAAACAGAATGTCTATTTGCTTTTTGTCTTGTCCGCCCACAAGAACATTCCTCCATATGAGGGCGTTCTGCAAATAATCAATTGTGCACCAGCCATTCCTCCGATTGACATCATCTGACATGTTGTGAATCGATGACAAGGAACCAACCAACCAACCAATACCCTTTCGAAAAGCATATTTCCCAATACAGCAAGCAACCAACGTTTAACGAAAGAATTGTGGGTTGTAGTTTACGAGATGCAACTGTTTCAACGCCTCCAACTTGTGTCTCTTACAGGAGTATACTGTGCCGCCATCTGGCTGTAAAAAAATATTGTTTTCGATTAAATTTACAATCGCCACTACCTTGTTGAAAAGAATTGAAAACAACATTTTAGAGAAGATTGTCAGAGCAATGTATTTTAACCTAACAAGTCAGAGAGAGTGGTGTATTTACAAAATATCTAGCCAGTTGGGTCAGTGGCTGTGGAGTTTTACTGGCCTGACTGGATTTTACAAGCCACGAGCTAGCGGACAAGTGGCTATTTCGAATACTGTGTGCGTTGATTATTAAATTTTGTTACACAGTGCAACAAGTTAGACGGTCGTGTAGATAGTATTGTGCATACACGTTATGCAAAATATATATTCAATGTCTGTGTTGTAATACATCATGCATGTGTAGTATAAATAGTCAGACATTACAAGTTTTATTGTAGTGGTGCTTCGCAGTGCTGAGATGCGTGCTTTAGTCGGATCCAAGCATCCCAACGCTTGTGCGTTTCACCAAACATGGCGTGACAGAATTAAATCGCTGTGTATTCGGCGTTAGTACCAGGTGACAAAACTGGAACAGTGTCAGTTCGGCGTTAGAGACAGGTGTCAAATGAATATGCGTTCTTCGTCCATGGTTAATTTGAAACAATTTAAACTTTCGTACAGACAGTTTTCATTTACATGTTCAAATTTTGCCAGCATGAGTTTAATTTTACGCTGCAGTCACAAATATTCCAGCTGTATGGCAGTGGTCTGTGAATAATCGAGTCTGGGCCAGACAATCCAATGATCAACAGCAAGAGCATCGATATCCGCAATTTGGATACGATGGCTTATGGCAACCATATCAGCGAGCTTGACCATCCGATCCCGTTAGTCGCCTCAAAGGACAAGCATGGGTTACTGAAGATCAATTCTCACCCGGATCTCTTCACGGATATTGTCAGCATAAGATGGTATATCACTAGTTTAATCCCATATCAACAGAACCGTTCAAAACTATACAAATTGTATTACCTCCCTTTGCTGGCTCCGCACAATAGCCACTGAGCTAAGCCGCCGTTACAGCCTAGCATGCCAGTGTCAACAAAGATAGGGGTTACAACTGGGAAGGTTTGTTAGCAGTGGGAAATCATACAGACAAATTGACAGGTAGGAAACCTTTTTAAAATATGCAAGAATTCCTTCTATCTCTTTCAGTGTATATCTGCATCGTTTGTGGTGCGAAGTTTAATCGGTTAGATAATTTAAAAGGCGGAAGGAATGTGTGATTTGTGCACACTCAGATTCCCACCGTAGACACCTGATTGGATCAAAAGCCAGCCAAGGGAGGTAATAAATTCATTGTGCCAAGCCGTAGATGCATCCAGGGTTTAGAGGCGATTTACCGGAACGTATACCTTGGCGATATCGAGGATGGTTCTCGGCATGACATTCATGTTATGCATAAAAAACTCAAAGATTTATTATAAAAATTTTCAGCTGTAACGTGTATTTGTTTAGAGCTATGAGGACAGGGAGTTGATGACGTCACCTCTATAGTTCCTTGTGACCTTCAAGAAATGTGACTGACAGTTACATGTAATTTGAATCAACATGTTATCAACCAAATTCACACGTGATAACATGTACCGTTCGCCATGATATAGAAAGAATGAGTGAGTGTGTCTTAACGCTGCTGTTAGTAACATTTCCGCGAAGTCTGGTGCCACCAGAAATGGGCCCATAGTATACCCACGTTGGATTCGATCCTGACAATTCGAGATGAATGTTCACAATTAGGTTTAAACTCCTCCTCCTCTTTCTCAATCTTGAAACTACGCTATCCGGCAGCATTAAGCAGCAGTTACCCCACAATCTGAAATATTAACCTTAGAATCCACTTAAGTACACAAAGTAAGGCATGAATACTACATGTGGCCAGTGTAATTGAGATCATACAAGGCGGAAATGACTTTTTGTTCCCAAACCATTGGAAATTGGCATATTCTGGCTTGGCATTATAACCAGTGTAACACAAAGGCAGGAAATCTGTTCTGGCAAAAACAATGCCTGATAACCAGGATGCACTGGGTATTTCTCGCTGCTTTTGGAATTTCGACTGAAAAAATATGGATGCATGGATTTGTGTCTACTACATCAGCACCTTCCAGCCCTATCGCGTCCAAACGCTGCCGTGAATCAGCGGTTGCCTCAAATCTCATCAATCACATTTTCACAAAGTTCGTTGCATCTCCCACCAGATTACTATTCCCGGGGGACGCCTCACAACGAGGCAGTGACCTGATAATGAGTAATGCTGATTACCCATAATGCTTCACTGTCTGCTGAAGGGATTAGCACTACGAACTCCCTCCCTTCGTATTGTACGACATACTTTAGTGTACATTGTTGACATGTAAAGATTATTGCACGTTGGAGTTGTTTGAAGTTATACGTGCTAGTGTCGACTTCTGTAATAACGCTATAATCAGTTTCATCAGTATCATTGCGATATACTGTCACAAATACGGAATCCTAGCTTTGAACCGGTGATAAGTGTCCTTTTACGTAAATATATACTATAGTATTTATAATCACAAGCTTGGCACTTAATTGTACGCAGGGGCACACATATACTCTTAAAATAAAGAAACGCACAGAAGATAATAGGAATATTGATTTTTTTCATTCCTGAATCATACAGAACATTTGGAATATCTTTATTGACCGATATGTGTCATATTTTTCTTTCGCTGCTGAAGTGTCGGGGTAGTGTAGTGGTTGACGTGTATGTTCGCCACGCAGAATATCCGGGTTCGATTCCCCACGTGGGTACCATGTGTGACATCCATTTCTGTTTTCTGTCGCCATATTACTCGAATATTGCTATCGTGCTCGTCCATTCTTTAACTGCCGTATTACAGACACGGAATCGTTTTAAGTCTTTGTAGTCGTATACGTCATAATGTGTGTCTCACGAAAATGACATGGTTTAGAAAACAGTGCTCGTGCAAACGTGTGCGACAGTGGCTACTTTTGTTGACTGTTTGGAAGTGCTGAAACCGATTGTTGTCAATTGCAACATCGCCATTATACAATCGAGATTCCAACACAGACCGATACATCCGGGTCTTTCGTCCATGTCATCGACATGCTACTGACACGGAGGCTGCAGAAGTGAGTGAGTATAGTTTTGCACCGCGCTCAGCTGTATTCCAGCTATATTGTATACACTACTGTATACACCCGTGACCATTCAACAACTTTTGAAAGGTAAGACAGCATCCAGATTTTGATACTTCGATAGTGCGACATTACCCAAGCACGAAAAAGCGTTAGATTTTCCGGATACCTAATTTAAACTTTGTCATTTTTAATTTGAATAATATGCTGAGGAAATGACTTTTACAAAGAGATAGTACTAATGCTTACATATTTCACGCCTATGGCGGTAAAAAGCAACGGTGCAGGAAATAGGAACCTTTTGTAAAATAGATTTGAAAATATCCGGAAATGATTCAGGCAGAAATCTTTGACATGTCGTGAGGCCATCCATGTTTTGTTTCTCATAAACAAATTCAGCGTGCAAAAATTAAAAGTGTGCGAAAAAAGTACCAAAATAACAAGAGGAACATACAAAATGTAAATCAAATGTTTTTCACTATAATTGTATAACGTCTTCATTGCCAATGTAAAATATATACTTGTTTTACTATAATTGTATAACGTCTTCATTGACAATGTAAAATATATACTTGTTTTACTATAATTGTATAACGTCTTCATTGACAATGTAAAATATATGCTTGTTTTACTATAATTGTATAACGTCTTCATTGACAATGTAAAATATATGCTTGTTTTACTATAATTGTATAACGTCTTCATTGACAATGTAAAATATATGCTTGTTTTACTATAATTTTGTAACGTCTTCATTGACAATGTAAAATATATGCTTGTTTTACTATAATTTTGTAACGTCTTCATTGACAATGTAAAATATATACTTGTTTTACTATAATTGTATAACGTCTTCATTGACAATGTAAAATATATACTTGTTTTACTATAATTTTGTAACGTCTTCATTGACAATGTAAAATATATGCTTGTTTTACTATAATTGTATAACGTCTTCATTGACAATGTAAAATATATGCTTGTTTTACTATAATTTTGTAACGTCTTCATTGACAATGTAAAATATATGCTTGTTTTACTATAATTGTATAACGTCTTCATTGACAATGTAAAATATATACTTGTTTTACTATAATTTTGTAACGTCTTCATTGACAATGTAAAATATATACTTGTTTTACTATAATTGTATAACGTCTTCATTGCCAATGTAAAATATATACTTGTTTTACTATAATTGTATAACGTCTTCATTGCCAATGTAAAATATATACTTGTTTTACTATAATTGTATAACGTCTTCATTGACAATGTAAAATATATACTTGTTTTACTATAATTTTGTAACGTCTTCATTGACAATGTAAAATATATACTTGTTTTACTATAATTGTGTAACGTCTTCATTGACAATGTAAAATATATACTTGTTTTACTATAATTGTATAACGTCTTCATTGCCAATGTAAAATATATACTTGTTTTACTATAATTGTATAACGTCTTCATTGCCAATGTAAAATATATACTTGTTTTACTATAATTGTATAACGTCTTCATTGCCAATGTAAAATATATACTTGTTTTACTATAATTTTGTAACGTCTTCATTGACAACGTAAATTGTATACCTTTTTTACTACATTATTGATTTCATGACGTCTTCATTCGTACCTTTCCCGCTGAGTTGAGCCAAGTGGCGGTGTCCCTAACCATGATGTTGCTAGGATATAGCTAAAAGAGGCATTAAACCAAAATCACTCACTCACTCACTCAGTCATGCTTCTACAGAGCACAACTTTGGTTCCAGTGTGCCATCGTGTTTCGGCCTCGTTGCTCACGCTATTAACCACTAGTTCTCTTGACTCAGTCTACGTCATTAGCAGTTTTTATGTGGCTAGCATACTGTTGACTTGGGTGAAATGATATTTAATAGCTTGTTCGATGGGTACAAAAACATGAGGTCCCTATTCAGAGGTCCCTAGATAGACAAATTCATACACCATGAAACAGTGTAGCATCGACTTCCCACTCAGGGACAGTATACGTAACAAATCCTTGTTTTGCCACCTCAACACCAAACCCCAGGCAGGGAAACAACAAGTAACACCCACCTTCACCTCTCGGGACAGAGGCTCTATCCACCTGACCACGTTGCTCGTGGAACAATAACCCGCGTTTAAAATTCCAGCCTGCCCGACTTTCCACAACGGCCTATTTTCATCTCAGAGGGTAAAATTTCACAAGTAGCCTGTCCGGCGGTCTAACTGATATTTTTACCTTTAACAGTAAATATTTCATAATATCAGACAGGTTCTATTGACAGTCGTCCGTTTGAGGCGCTTAAAGCATTGTGAAAATTATGTAAAAGTACTTACGATTGGACAGTTCATGTTACGATAACCAGTCACAACACGTGTACTGCCAATATGTTGTTGTTGCTGCTGAAAACCTTCACAGGCAAGTTTATATCCGAAGTAGTACTTTTTTTCAAACTTACCAGTCTGACAAGCTGGCTTGGATTTCGGGGAGTTTTAAAGACTGCGATAACCATACATAGTATTAGATAGAAAGACAGACGCACATACCGACTGACGGACAGTTGGGCGCACGGGTGGACGAAGAGATGCCTCTAAGGTAACACCCTCCACAATCAGGACAATCGGTAAACTGAGACTTGAAATTATAGAAGACATATGTACAATGTGTGACTTTTACAAACTATTACTAGCTGAGTGTCACGTTTAATCGTTTGTGTCTTCAGAAATCCTATAACACCATAATGCGATTATCTCGGACTTCCAAGCCCAGTGTTATGTTTAGCAAACTGGTGTAATGGTTAAGTAGCTTCTAAAATTCTAACTTCTACACATATTCCACCCACGTGGTTATCTTGTTACAATTGGTTGATAATATCACAGATGCTTTTCTTTGTAGCAGCACTTTGCATTGATGTGTGATCGGTGTATTTTGTATTTTAGTGTGATTGTTAGAACTCGCTCATACACCACTGGTAAGAGCTAGTCCCGAAGAACCCCCTTGTTAAGCACTATTTAAACACTAAGAACGTAATAAAGCACCTCTGTATTTTTGCAATGATAGGTGACCACGATGGAAAGACCTATATTATCTATTACAAAATGATGGATACCGTGTTGATATTTGATAATTGATCATTTTTTTCACAATGTCATTTTGTGTCTCACGCGATTCAAGGTCAATACCGAGTGTAACCTCCATGTGACTGTAGGACAGCTAGTTCTCTCCTCCTCATACCTCCTGTCAGCCTCCTGATCCTAGGCAGTCTACGTCATTCCCCGTGTAAATAAGCTTCCAACTCGACCAGTTTCTCTACAGGATACCCCTTTGCTTCACATGACGACCAGTCATATCCAGATATGCTCCCAAACAGATCGGGACCGATTCGATCCAGAGATATGCCAGGAGATGCTAAATCAATTTATAATTAAACATTGATATATAAATAGACACAACACTAAGTTCCCTTTGCGCGTTTCCACTTTAACATTGACAGAATAATTATAGCTACAGCTATGCATGCATGTGTGCGTGCGTGCGTACGTTTGTACATATACAACCAGAGCCATTGAAGAATCAGTCTCGATTATCTGCCGAAGCAGACCCCATTAACATAAAAGGCAAGATCAAATGTATTCATCACTGAAAATGAAAGACGACACCAGGTGTTTGGTAAAATCCTCTACTGATTCAAAAACTTTATACCTTGTTCATCAACATGATTAATATCTCCAACGGTGCATTGGGCTATATTATATGCTATGAACCATCATATCATATTCCCCAGGAAGTCGTGTATCCCTGACCCCCAATGACTCAAGATCACATCACAGACCAGAGTGTTGATCCCATGGTGGCTTGAAGGATGAGGCAAGCCTACCGACATCGTGATAACAAATCAGCTCTCCTGGCTGTGTAACAACATGATTACTTTGTAACGTCACATCTGTAACGGGATGATATACTGTAACCATCATAAACACATCTGTCTCGCTTGAAGTGTATTACAGAACTGTATCCGATAATGCCTTTTGGGACTGTCTTCAGCATAATGAAATGAAGATAGTGATAGGGCAATGAAAGAACTTAATTTCTTGAGGGAGGTACTTCAGAGCGTGTGAACTCGTGTTATTTCACGCGATGTCTTAAAAATAATCAACGGTAATGTGAGTTGTGTCCCTTTGACGGAACTGGAAGTTTTGTGATGTAGTTGATATTGATAAATATGAGATCAAGTTTCAGGAATATGTGAGATAGTGTTGCCACCTTAGTTAACCTGCGTTATAAGGTTTGGAAGACGCTTTTTAGATGTATTCCACCAAAATCTAGGGAACACCAGAATGGAACCCGGGACTTCGGCGTGACGAGCGAATGCTTTAACCATTAGGCTACCCCACCACCCCTATTAGTTGGGAGCCGGGTGTCGAACATACGTGCATCTGAGTAACATTACATAAAACAAAGTCAAACAACAAGGAGGCAAGTGTAGGAATTCTAACTGTTTCTGACAGAGTGTTAGGGGCTCGAGTCGGTCCTGCAACCACCGTTGGTTTGTTGTTACTTCAGTGTATGAGTCGTCAGTACAGACGTCCTCATTGGCACAGAAAATATAGAATTGATCATCTATAAATACAAGAACCTGCTTTCATTTCAGAGTGATCCGGGTTAGAGTTGTTTTTCGTCAACCCATGCTTGTCGTTAGAGGCGACTGATGAGTTTACAGATGACATTTTATCCCAACTGTATAGATTGTTGCTCATACTCTTGATCACTGGATTTTCTGGTCCAGACTCGATTACTCACAAACGGCCGCCACATAGCTGGAAGATTGGGGAGTGCGACGCTAAACAACAATCATTAGAGGGATGTGGAAATGTGTGTATGGTACTGGATGTGTTGGTGCGTAAGGTCCTGGTTAAAGTGTTGTCTTTCATGTCCATTAACCGCTACTGGAGTTGGGATGGGATTCAGATGGCTTCTGAAACAGGCACGAGACCCAACTATCTCATTCGCTAAGCATCGTCACAGGGTCGTTGCCTCTATACACTGACCAGCTCAGTCCGCCCACGTTATACAACAGAACTGTCATTCATTGGTGTCCCTCGAGACGTAAAGGCCAACAAGGAAGTTTTTCTTGTATTTCCGTAATCTGTTCCACTCACCGTGTTCAATTACATGTACATACAAGTGAGACTGTCCCGAGTTGGGACAATACTGTACTTAAATACAATACTTTAAATGATATACATTGTTATTGATTTCGCCCAGAGGGAGATTCAGATATTTGTAATCCACACGGAACGTCCACAAAATGGCACGTGTTATCCGGTGCTACTAATTGAAATGTACCAGATGACCTCAGAATGTCTCCTAGTTCCGTAGACTGTTACATCACGTTGTCTGGTTGATTTGTAGGTAATTGCTCTACACTCATGCACAAGGCGTGGTGCAGCTCGTTGATATCTCGTGTCGAGTTAGATCCACGTGTGGACCCGTTGAATCCATAGTTCATTGTATCTGTCTAACTAAGAGTAGGCACCTTTGTCTCTTATGGCAAGCTGTTAGTGTCTCGTGTCCATCTCTTGCTACCTCTTGTCGATCTGTTGGTGTCTCTTTTCTTTTTGGTAGTGTCTCGTATCGATCTGTTAGCGCCTCGTATCTGTTTGTTGGTGACTCTTCGTGTCTATTTGATAGTGTCACGATCGATCTGTTAGTGTCTCATGTTGATCTCTCAGTGCCTCGTGTCGAAGTGCTGGTGCTTTGTGTCGATCTGTTTGTGTCTCATGTCGATCTCTCAGTGCCTCGTGTCGAAGTGCTGGTGCTTTGTGTCGATCTGTTTGTGTCTCATGTCGATCTCTCAGTGCCTCGTGTCGAAGTGCTGGTGCTTTGTGTCGATCTGTTAGTGCCTCATGTCGATCTCTCAGTGCCTCGTGTCGAAGTGCTGGTGCTTTGTGTCGATCTGTTTGTGTCTCATGTCGATCTCTCAGTGCCTCGTGTCGAAGTGCTGGTGCTTTGTGTCGATCTGTTTGTGTCTCATGTCGATCTCTCAGTGCCTCGTGTCGAAGTGCTGGTGCTTTGTGTCGATCTGTTTGTGTCTCATGTCGATCTCTCAGTGCCTCGTGTCGAAGTGCTGGTGCTTTGTGTCGATCTGTTAGTGCCTCATGTTGATCTCTCAGTGCCTCGTGTCGAAGTGCTGGTGCTTTGTGTCGATCTGTTTGTGTCTCATGTCGATCTCTCAGTGCCTCGTGTCGAAGTGCTGGTGCTTTGTGTCGATCTGTTTGTGTCTCATGTCGATCTCTCAGTGCCTCGTGTCGAAGTGCTGGTGCTTTGTGTCGATCTGTTAGTGCCTCATGTTGATCTCTCAGTGCCTCGTGTCGAAGTGCTGGTGCTTTGTGTCGATCTGTTTGTGTCTCATGTCGATCTCTCAGTGCCTCGTGTCGAAGTGCTGGTGCTTTGTGTCGATCTGTTTGTGTCTCATGTCGATCTCTCAGTGCCTCGTGTCGAAGTGCTGGTGCTTTGTGTCGATCTGTTAGTGCCTCATGTTGATCTCTCAGTGCCTCGTGTCGAAGTGCTGGTGCTTTGTGTCGATCTGTTTGTGTCTCATGTCGATCTCTCAGTGCCTCGTGTCGAAGTGCTGGTGCTTTGTGTCGATCTGTTTGTGTCTCATGTCGATCTCTCAGTGCCTCGTGTCGAAGTGCTGGTGCTTTGTGTCGATCTGTTAGTGCCTCATGTTGATCTCTCAGTGCCTCGTGTCGAAGTGCTGGTGCTTTGTGTCGATCTGTTTGTGTCTCATGTCGATCTCTCAGTGCCTCGTGTCGAAGTGCTGGTGCTTTGTGTTGATCTGTTTGTGTCTCATGTCGATCTCTCAGTGCCTCGTGTCGAAGTGCTGGTGCTTTGTGTCGATCTGTTTGTGTCTCATGTCGATCTCTCAGTGCCTCGTGTCGAAGTGCTGGTGCTTTGTGTCGATCTGTTAGTGCCTCATGTTGATCTCTCAGTGCCTCGTGTCGAAGTGCTGGTGCTTTGTGTCGATCTGTTAGTGCCTCATGTCGATCTCTCAGTGCCTCGTGTCGAAGTGCTGGTGCTTTGTGTCGATCTGTTTGTGTCTCATGTCGATCTCTCAGTGCCTCGTGTCGAAGTGCTGGTGCTTTGTGTCGATCTGTTTGTGCCTCATGTTGATCTCTCAGTGCCTCGTGTCGAAGTGCTGGTGCTTTGTGTCGATCTGTTTGTGTCTCATGTCGATCTCTCAGTGCCTCGTGTCGAAGTGCTGGTGCTTTGTGTCGATCTGTTTGTGCCTCATGTCGATCTCTCAGTGCCTCGTGTCGAAGTGCTGGTGCTTTGTGTCGATCTGTTTGTGTCTCTTGTCGATCTGTAAGAATCCCGGGTATAAGAGTTCATTCCGTGCGTTGCTGACATGTCGTGTGTAACCAACATCCCCGCGTGCGGAATGGTTGTTTTCTCGTGTGTATTGGTTGGTATCAAGTGTGTATTGGTTGGTGTCAAGTGTGTATTGGTTGGTATCAGGTGTGTATTGGTTGGTATCTAATTTGTACTGGCCTGTATCCCTAGTATGTCGGTTAGGAACTCATTTTGAGTTCACGTGTTGATCTGTTAAATCCACGCGAGAATCTGTGTACCCAGCGTCTATATTAATACACAAGTCAATTATGGGTCAAGTTATTCATTGTCAAAAAGAAGTTACGTCCGCCATTTTCTTATCCTCATTTCGAAAAAAAAATTGTTTGTTTCAAAATCTTGCATACTTCTTTTCTGATGACAAATCCGATAGACCGACAATAGTTGACTGTCGTCTACTGCTCAGATACCATTCGCAGTCGTGCCGTGTGATGTCGTTTCGTTTGAGTGGACCGTCTGATAGTTTCAGTTTAGTGCTGCGTTACTAGAATTTGAATTTGTTTGGTCACGTGGCGTCATACAATACTTTCCAATCGTTCAATACTTACATAGATTAATTACCTGATTGGTGGAATTGCTCGATAATGGACCCAATGGATGCCATCCACTTATATGGAGCAACTCAATTTGATTTGTCATTTAGATAACGAAACAGGGAAGTATCGCATGACCCGGTTATTTGTGGGTTGGCGCATGGCTAAAATACAAATTTCCAAAATCTACTCAGCATTTCTCCCTCCACATAACCACTTTCAAGAGTCAACCATTATTACCAGTGAGAAGTTCCATACAGAACATAATATTGTATATTTATATATCGCTATAGTCCATGCCAATTACATGCTCAAAGCGCTTTTTATCCTCCGGCATGTAATGCGGGGGATATAGTCGACGCCTCGTCTATCTGTCCGTCCGTCCGTCCGTAATCATTGTGTTTCCGGAGCATAACTCAGAAACCGTTCAATAGTTTTAGACCAAACGTGATAGATATAATAATCTCAACCTATAGTTGTGCCTTTTGCAATATACAGTTTTGGGGTTTTTCTTTCTTTTTTCCCCCCTTTTTTTCTTTTTTTTTATGGAACATTTTCGTGTTAGTCTAATGGAGGGATGGGCTTTGTTTCTGGAGCTTCTAAATATCTTCCTGCAAAACTTTGTCAGATATTTGAGGCAGACTACAAAGTGGTGACTTTTGCTATTTACAATGTTTTGGCATTTTTATTTTTTCCGGTTTCCATTGAAACTATTCTGACTCAAAATTCTCAAAATGGAGGGATAGGCTTCGTTTCCACAACTCGAAAACCATTTTATATCTTTCAACAGATCTTGGCAGATATATGAGACAGATCTTGAAGTGGTGCCTTTTGCTGTTTACAGATATATGGCATTTATGTTTTTCATGACTTCCATGGAAACGATTCAAACTTAATCTAAGAAAACATCAAGTAACTGTCAGATGATTTGTCCTTTCAAATATGTTGGGGTCAGGGGGGGATATGTCATCTTCTGATGACTCTTGTTTGTCTCACGATCATTGGAAGCCAATCTCAACGGCACGTTCTATTTTCAATCTCAGCTCCCTGGGGAACATACAACGCGTGCAGCCACTAGGCGCACCAAGGTAATATGGCTTTGCCATCCTTCTGTGGTACCCATTCACGTCTGGGTGGAGACACAGTACTTTGTCCAAGTTTACTGCACGTTGCTCTACTCGCAACCAGGTTTTTGCAAGTATTAATGTTGTTACCATCTGATCATTTTCAAACGGATTTGTGGGTTCTTTCAAGTGCACAGGTTTCTGTACTGTGCACCGATGGTTGTGACAACACTGAAAGAGTCTGAAGACAAAGGTGACTCCAAGGTTTTAACACCCGGTCACAGGCAGGCTCGATCCCGACACCTCCAAGCTCGCTGGAACACTAGCCTGACGCTTTAGACGGATCATCCACCACACCACATATCTCTGGCACTAATGGTGCTCAGACAAACCCCTGCGACTTTGTATTCATTCTGCATGAGAAAGACTGAGGCATAGTAAAATATTTGATTGCATCGGATTGTATCAAGATCACGCTGAAGACGAAAGGAAATCTCCAATCTTTGTAATTTAGTTCAGTGGCTTACATAGAATTTTATGTCAACGATGCGTTTCGTCTTAATGGTTTTCAGCGAAACACGAGTCCCTATAGATTAATTAAATCGGTGACTCCGACAACTGCATGGACCTGAAACAGAAAAGCAAATTGTCAGAGTGAGTCTTTGTGAACTGACTCGCGACTAGGACACGGCATTTTAACATGGTAAAATCCATTTTTAAAATGGCCAGAGGTTATTCTTTAATATTATTCGTTCAAAACCTTACTTAAATTGACAAAAGGACACATTTATCCAGCACGTCTGAATCTGATTATTCTATTTAGGTATCGATAAGACATCTTTTGTTTCATTAGAATTGCTATTTTCGTAAAATGAATTCACTTCTCTTGATTAAAACTTCAACGCCTAAGGATATCACCTTCATCTTTCACGTGAATTGTTGCTAAACAAACATCGATACATTAACAAAAAAAACTGATCTTAAATTTATTTTAAGCGAATTGATTTACATGTGGCTGGCAGTGTATGACTATATTTGACTTTCTTTTTCAACGAGGAAAATTATGATCGAGGTTGTGGAGATGAAGTGTGGATTTAGATTTGCTGTACAAAGGCTACTGTGCTCGCTTAGACTATGTAGGTATGTTGTACTTGCTCAGACTATGACTGTGCAGGGACACTGAGCTAGTTCAGACACTGATTGTGTAGGCATGCTGTACTCACTTAGACTATGACTGTGTAGGTATATTGTACTCGCTTAGACTAAGACTGTGTAGGTATACTGTACTCGCTTAGACTATGACTGTGTAGGTATACTGTACTTGCTCAGACTATGACTGTGTAGGTATACTGTACTCGCTTAGACTATGACTGTGTAGGTATACTGTACTTGCTCAGACTATGACTGTGCAGGGACACTGAGCTTGTTCAGACACTGAGATGTGTAGGCATGTTGTACTCGCTTAGACTATGACTGTGTAGATATACTGTACTTGTTCAGACTATGACTGTGTAGGCATGCTGTACTCGCTTAGGCTATGACTGTGTAGGTATACTGTACTCGCTTAGACTACGACTGTGTAGGTATACTGTACTTGCTCAGACTATGACTGTGTAGGCATGCTGTACTCGCTTAGGCTATGACTGTGTAGGTATACTGTACTCGCTTAGACTACGACTGTGTAGGTATACTGTACTCGCTTAGGCTATGACTGTGTAGGTATACTGTACTCGCTTAGACTATGACTGTGTAGGCATGCTGTACTCGCTTAGACTATGACTGTGTAGGTATACTGTACTCGCTTAGACTATGACTGTGTAGGCATGCTGTACTCGCTTAGACTATGACTGTGTAGGTATACTGTACTCGCTTAGACTATGACTGTGTAGGTATACTGTACTCGCTTAGACTATGACTGTGTAGGTATACTGTACTCGCTTAGACTACGACTGTGTAGGTATACTGTACTCGCTTATACTATGACTGCGCATGGATACTTAGCTTGCTTAGACTATGACTGTATAGGGATACTGAGCTTGCTTAGACTATGACTGTGCATAGCCTAGTGGGTGAAGCCTTCACTCGTCACGCCAAAGATCCGGGTTCGATTCCCCATATGGGTACAAAGTTCTGCCCATTTTCTGGTGTCCCCCGCAGTTATATTTCTGGAATATTGCTAAAAGCGGCGTACAACTCACTCATTCGACTGATACGGCGTCCTAGTGCCGTTGACGTCGTCGTTACTAAACGATTTCTCAAATGAATTGTCAGGATGTGGCGATCATCGCCGGGAGTTGTTCCTCATGATCGACTACCTCAAGGCCTCTCTGACATATTGCCTGTTGCATCAGGCTGATGACAATTACTCGGGTGCATCCGACGGTTCTGGCAATGACTGTGTGGTAAGCTCCTTGTTCTGCCATTTTGACACACCGACATACTACATGTTTGCTCATACAGGCTGTTTGATACCGTCGGTATGTGCGTGCATTTTGTGCAATTTCTGAAAAAGTCGTTTTGGAATTTTTGCGACGTTCAGGCGATTCGTCAGGTTGTTTCGCCGTTTTTCCCAGGAAAGGATCGATCTGTGCTTGTGTGACATGGCTCAGTATCGGTTTATCACTTCATTATTAATGATTTGTTTGTCTAATAGTTTGCGTTGTATAGTTTATTTTGAGCACAGGTTTGAGGTGCCACTCATATTCAATATAGAAGTAACTTGGAAGAAAAGTGTTGTTTCACAAAAAACTCATGCTGAATTTCCGGAGATACGGAATCCGCGTAAACGGTGCTTGATTGTAATTGATCAAAATACCTACGGACAATGATTCAATGGGAGATACACATCACTGACATTGTCATTGAATCTGATTGAAAAATGCGAGCCGAAATGTGTCCATATTGATATGTAATATAATTCAAGGGTCGTTAAATGCTTCATACAATGTGAAACGAGGTAAATCTAGGTCGATGGTTAGCTACAACAACATAAACACAACGTCTTTTTAACCTTTAATCAAATCATCAGTAAGCTGTGTTAATGTGATACCGCATCAACGAGTACAAGGAATCCTCTTTAGTTTTCTCTTATAGAATGGTACTACCATTACTGTATCGGATAGTAATCCAGAGACTTACGAGAATGTCACGATATCTCCTACATTATATTGGGAATTCTATCGCATGTCTATATACCCAGCTGTCAATTGGCCATTATCGATGGAGTCAGATCTACCGTAGGATGAGGTTTTAATTGAGAGATGATTACTCAACTCAAAATCGATGATACATCTATCACGGTGAAAACAGCAGATAAATGAATTGTATAAACATCAGTTATCGGTTACTAGATTGGTTTGATCTTTTTATTACTGATGAATTTGATTAGTCTCTGCTGGCGCGCGCGCGTATGTATGTGTGTGTGTCTGTGTGTGTGTGTGTGTCTGTGTCTGTCTGTATCTGTGTGTGTGTGCTTGGATGAATGGGTGGGAGAGTTAGAGAGAGGGGGGGGGGGGGGAGGAAGAGAGAGGAGGCGGCCGGGGTGGGAACTGAACTCAAATCAATGAATATGGATCGTTCTTATTGTCTCGACGTCTTCTTGACAGGTATATAGTCAAATCTTCTGCAAGTGACAGACCGTTGCAAATGTTTGCATCGTATATGGTGTTCAGTTTAATTTCTTTACTCCCTCTTTGTGAAAAAATAAAAACGGAAAATATTATTTTTAGCATTATTATTACAGGATATTTATAGAGCAACTAGTACACGCTCAAGGCGCTGTTTTTTGTCCCCCGGTCATTAGATGTCAATCTCAACGGCGCATCGAACTATCAATCTCAACTCCCCGTGGAGCTGACAACTCTTGCAGCCACTAGGCTCGCCGAGTTACTGTGGTTTTCCCATCCTTACGAGGATCCCATTCACAGCCGAAGTTTAGTGTGGATACCATGGCGCTCAGAAACGACCCGTTGTATTCTATCCGCTACATTAGAAACTCACCCTATCTTACGTTCCTTTTTGCTTTTTTTGATACGGTCGTCAGATTCACTCCTGTCTTTATGAGTCCACGCCACTCATGTTGAGAGCTATGCCCGGACGCGAGCTGTTGGGGATTTATGGTAGATATTCTCGCAGGTAATAGTTGTAGCAGAGTAAAATATATTATTTTGATGTGGCTTAGCTGCATTTGTCAAAGGTGTCATGGGTTACATGTGGTATATATATGTACTGACGTGTCTCTCGGTACAGAACTCGTGAAGATCTGGATTAGGATGTATCGTCAGTAACCCATGTTTGTCGTAAGAGACAACAAGAGGATTGGATGGTCAGGCTCGCTGATTGATAGATACCCATGTTGATCTCTGGATTGTCCGGTCCAGACTTTATCACTTGCAGATACATACATGTCGTGTGAGTGTAAGTGTTGACCAAGAAAGAAACAGTACAGAATAATATCTGTCTATACGCTGTGTGAAATGTATCACTCACTCACTCATGAAGAAACCAACCTACCCACTCGTCCATTCATCGTCCAACACCAGCTCACCACCCAACCAACCCACCAACCCCGACCAATAACTTATCCATCCATCCATCCATCCATCCAACTAACCAACCCACCAACCCCGACCAATAACTCATCCATCATCCATCCAACAACCAACCCACCAACCCACAACCCCGACCAATAACTCATCCATCCATCCATCCATCCATCCATCCAACCAACCAACCCCGACCAATAACTCATCCATCCATCCATCCATCCATCCAACAAACCAACCCACAAACCCACTCATTCAGTCATCCACTCCTTTACATCCCTCAACAAACCAGATAATACCAAATACGCCATTCCTTCGACGTAATCTCACATCAACATAATTAGAGCATAATAATAATAAATTTCGCATCGATGACATTTTCCTTTTTCGTCCTGAAGATTAAATTTCAGATTTTGTGGGCACTGGGAACAGATTATCTGTTCAAGTCAAACAATAATAGCATAAAGACAAAGTAACTTGATACTCCTTGGCCGAAATTATCCAAGTACGCATTAAACATCCACGCTAATCTATTTTATCTATTTTGTCTGTACCAAATCATTGTGAAATGTAATTATGGAATGTCCACTTGTAATCTTTTCCATGACCAACAGACCAGTCTGTGTTATAGTGCCATATATGTATTGAAGATTTAACTTTAATGGGTAAGCCGTCATATGAGACGATTCACTGTTGAATAAACGCATCAGATTTTTGTTCCAAATGGGTTTTTTTAAATCAAATATTTTTTTAAGTATTATATTCTTTAAGGTTAGTTTCATCCCTTTTGGTATGAATGCTGACGCCCTCTGTCCTTTTTTTCTTTGTTATTGGCACGTGGGAGTGATGATTGCAAAATATGATATGACCAGTGAACAAGTTATTTAATGTGAGATTTCTAGAAACAGACGGAGAAGAATATGAACTAGTGAATGGGGTGAAGACAGGTTAGAGAAAAATAGGTACGAGCTTGGGTAGAAGACAAACAAGAGAATGAAGGTTGAAAGCTGGATAAAGAGGGGAATATTACCCAGAGAGAGAGGTGTGATACTGGCACTTGGGCAAAGTTTACAGGTGCAGTGATCGGGTATTTGTATTTAATGTCTTGGAAAACACTGCAAGGCAAAGGAAATTACGCATCCTTATTCTAATGGCGGCATAAAATGAAATCAGCAAACACCATAACACATACCCCGGTTATAACGAACTCAAAGTAACCACTTATTTGATCTTCGGTATAACCATACCTCGATGTATGTGCCACTATATACCATATAGAAAAATAAGAGAAAATATGTGTCCGATATATCCGTCAGGTCACTGTAATACCCTTGACGATCTGAGTCAGTATTCGTCTTCAGCAACTCTGCTAGTCGTTAAAGGTGACAAATGGCTTGGTTGACACATGTCATCTTATCCCAGTTGCGTTGATCGATGCTCACGCTGTTGATCACTGGATTGTCTGGTGCAGACTCGATTATTTACAGACAGCCGCCATATAGCTGGAATATTGCTGAGTGCGGCATAAAACTAAACTCACTAAACTAGATTGTCTGGCACAGACTCTATTATTTACGGACACCTCCATATACCTGAAATATTGCAGAAACCGGACCACCAGTTCATTATAAACATTTCTTATTGTGTTTGTAGTTTTTCCGCGACTGTATTCACTCAAGTAACGTTTTGATAACTATATTAATTTTAAAATGTATAGTTTTACTTTAGGAATGAGATCGCTGGGCAAAGTATAAACTGCCGTCACATTAGAAACATGGTATATAGACGTTTTTACTTAATTATCCAGCGTCAACCGAACCTGAAATTCTAGGAGACATCTCTGAATTTTAAAAAAAACAAACTATTATCAAAATAAGAAATAAATGTTCCCGTGTAAACGCTTCATGATATGAAAGACGAGAATTTAAAAACTTACGCTTTTTTCATCCTATTGGGTATTTTCATTTCAACATTAATTTCCATCACCAAGCACATCTTTAAAGACACGAAATCCATAAACTACCTGACAATAAAGAAGGGCCTTGTTAGAGATCAAAGTGTACTGCTCAGAAACGAACAGTATCTTTGGAAGATTACTTAATGCTGACTCATCATAAAGCATCATAAAACCTGCAGCTTTTCAATGGTGTTCTGCACTTTGCGCCCTATGCAAGTTGTTCCGGCGGATAATCGAGACTGGTTATTTCATGTCGCTAACATTCACTATTTCTATGCAGACCTTAGTACTTCCGGTGTTTCATACCTTTTCGAATGATCTCATTGTTGTCAGCTGACAGAAAGGAACCGACAAACCTAGGAGGAATAGGTAATTTCCAATCTGACCATCTCCAAATTTAGCAACAGTCTGTGACAGCCAAGAATGGTTGTATACTTGGGTCGGTCTACTAAAGTAATATTTGGCGGCCGCGCAATTTGGAACTAGCCCTGGTTCTTGAATATAAATTTGTCATCGGAAATCTGATACCGGAAGTAAGTTGGGTTCCGTCTCGCATATCGCACACTGGCGCGCGCAAGGGCATCGAGAACCAGCTTTGTACCGGAAGTAATATAGCGAGACTTACAGACCCTACTGTTTTCAATGTCAGCCTTGGTCACTTATTTCGATGCAGCTAGAGATACGTGAACACCCTGGTGAAAACTGGCACAGAACGTAAAACATCTATGAAGGTTATCGACGCATCAGTGGAGAAAATGAACCCACTGAATGAGCCCATCCTGTCACAACTTAAGCTGTCAGCCAATCTCTGGCTACCCCACATGAAACATTTGTTTCCACTGACAGTTTTGTGGCATTTTTACTTTGTTTCTATATTTGTGTGTTGAAATCGCAACATGGCAACGGTCTGGAAAATAATCAACCTTAGACCAAAAAATCCAATGATCAACGGCATGAGCAGCAACCTGAGATATATGAATACAGTTAGCGAGCCTGATTTCCGTTCAATCGCCTCTTACAACAAGCATGGGTTGGTGAAGACCAATTCTAGCAAGCAAAATGTTGCTATTCTTACGATCACGTAGGAACTTCCTTCACTTTTTGAAGGAGCAGGAATTAGCTCTGAAACGCCGTTATAAAGAAAAAAAACAGAAGCTGTTGTCCATGAAACGTGGCATGTGTTCAAGGAAGGACTTTCTTCATTTTCGCAGAAGATATTGGGGACAAGTGGAATACAACACTCTGTGTTTTTTCTTGAATCTTTCCCATGTTGGAACAGAATCAAGTTCCGTTCTTAAAAAAATGTTTTTTTCAAATTTCTGAAACTTGATTCATTGCTTCATTAACACTGTATTTGTTAATAAACATGTTGACAAAGAAGACAGTTACAACGCTTTCTCCAAAGGTTCATTTCAGTTTGTCATAAACTTCTGAAAATTGCCGAGAAAACTTAAAGAAACCATGAACTTCCGTACAGATATAACCAGTCATATTTGAGGGTAGGGCATTTCCTCAATAAGTATCTATCCCATGGGGTCCACCGGTTGTGTTCTCCTCTTTGGTAATCTGTTTCTTCGTGTCCATAGTTTGATGTGTCGTCTTCAATCTGCTTAAAGGCTTTCAACTGAAGCTTCGGGTGTATTGTGATCGGATATATTTCAGTAACGGGCTGGGGCGGTGTGGTAGTCTTGTTGTTAGAGCGTTCGCCCATCACGCCGAAGACCTGGGTTCCAATCTCTCTGTAAACCCAAGGTCCGATGTAGTTTCTTAGATGATTTCATGCAGCATGCGCTTGCTTAAAAGTAGTTTGGTCGATTCCACACCAGTCAGCGTTTAAACATTTCAGACAAAATTAATGTTCTCGTGTTTTATAGATGAACAATTGAATTACCCTTGCATGTGTTTGTGATGTTTGCAGAATATGCTGGCCGGTTTTACTAAACCAAGTAATGACAGGGATTCATTTACTGAATCTGCATGATCAGAATATTCGAAAACACCAACAGTTTCCGATCTTGTCTCATAACCATCCTCTTCAAACAAGCATTCTACTAGTGCATATGAGCAGAACGCTGTTCGTGTAATTTTCTCACAGGACTTTAATAATGGTGGAAAGTGTAAAATACATTGATTGTTTAATATATAGCTCTGAAACCATTTAGGGACACGTGGATATTCCTGTACAAAGGCACCTTCCTGGCAGTTAAGACATTCACAATCAACAGAGTCTTTTAAATCCAGGATCTAATCAACTAGTAGAGCCAAAACGACAATATTGCCGAAATACATCTGCGCAAGAACATCGCTCAGGGATGCAAAGCTACACTATTTTCACTTCCTCAGAAACATGGATATTCAGAAACAGACACGTCCAGTAGACGTATTGGATTCATGAAGACAAAGATAAATGATCTACAAACACACTGTCAGAGCAGCTGGATGGTAATTACTTTGCATTTCATCTCGTAGGTTTAACTTGAATGATAGGTTTGATGACACTGCCACGTGGCAAGGAAAGGTCATAGTACTGCGCTGCATCAACATGAGAGTTGGCGACTGAAGATGAAGGGTCTCCAGATTCTGTCAGGTGTAATACGGTAAAGGACATAGTTCTGTCACTTTCTCATGCCGGAATTACATGCGTTAGGATACGACTAGGCGTTAATGATTGCTTCAGAAGTAATACACGTCATTCATTTTCTGTAATTATTACATTCTAAGTGAAATGAGTTAAGGTTTTCTTTGCTGTTCGTTTGTATTTTGTTTGTTGTTCATTTGCATTCCCGATGTGTGATTGCGATCTGTAAATGATCACGCGTGGACCAGAAAAAATAGTGATTGAGATCAAGAACATCGTTACATTTGGGGTATGAATTTAATAATGCGCATTTTCCCTGTTTAAATCACAGCTTTAAAGCACAAACACACAGTCTGGTCATTATCCCAGATAACCCAAGCTTCTATGAGGGGCAAGAAGGTTACTAGTCATATGACTTATCCCACCGGGAACACACTTTCTGCAGGGTGAACTGAGGGAATTTTTTACACACTCACTTGTCCTAGACGAGACCATGTACACATGTATCGCGGGATGTTCCTTGTGTATCAACCTATATAGGATACGATGACATGTTTCAACCAAGTCAGCGAGCCTGGCGACCCACTAAAAGTATTCACCTCTCATGACGAGCCTAGTGGCTCGTTACACCAACGGAATGAGGTGACGGACAAGCGTATATTCATCAGCTGACGTAAATGTTGGTGTAGGAATAGAGGCAGTGTGTGTGTGTGTGTGTGTGTGTGTGTGTGTGTGTGTGTGTGTGTGTGTGTGTGTGTGTGTGTGTGTGTGTGTGTGTGTGTGTGTGTGTGTAATTAGCAAAAGAAATGCAGGAGTTTTGGTTTCTTGGTTCACACGTGTATATGAAATATATTGATACTGTTTTAATGCAATAATTCCATTTGCAATTTAGTGCTTTATTGTTGTTAAAAAGCAAATGCTAATTTCGTTCAAATGTGTACATGAAATATATTGATACTGTTTTGATGTCATAATTCCATTTGCAATTTAGTACTTTATTGTCCATCAATGACTAAATCCTGAATCCGTTCCTTTTTTCTGTATAACCCATGTAACTGTAACAACATATTAATCCCAATGTAACCAGTCAGTGGTGCAAAGAGAGACTGTCGACTCGTCCCTTGCCATTTTGTTTTGACAGGCTGTAGAAGGTCGACGTTTTGGTAGTAAACCAAATGATTTGTACACAACCTTCGACGATTTTCTGTAAGTAGCATCATTTTCCCCATGGTTAGAGCGTTCTCCAGCAGTCCGGGTTCGAGCCTCCATAGGAACATATATGAAACCCAAACTGCCGGGATATTATTAAAAGCGGCTTAAAACCTTATTCACTCTCTCCAGGCACGATACTTGTTTGAGTACAGATAAGTGGTGGTGGGGTAGCCTAGTGGTTAGAGCGTTCGATGACGACTCGGGTTGGATTCCCCATATGCGCACAGCGTGTTAGGCCCATTTCTGGCCTCCCCCGTCGCCCTATTGCTGGAATAATATTAAAAGCGACGTAAAACCATACTCACTGCGAAAAGATGGCGGCTACGGAAGCGGTGGAAACAGTATTCATTCACACCTTCGTTTAGTCATGACTGTACGTCCACCTTTCAGCTCAGTGACATATTTTAAAAACCGATTGCTTAGATTTGCCCGGATAGCTGTTTGGCAAAAGGAGTAGGTGATCAATGATTTTTAAGTCCGGTTTGTTGGTTGTACGCAATTAACCTACGTCGACGTATCATGAGTTCTGAAAGTAGAAGCGTTTGTGTCAACGCCATTGTGTGCATTGCTTTAAATTATAAGACCTGTCAGTGAACCCAAAGCTGTTCTTTCACTTCAACAATGATGCAAGCTGAAGACTATCTTTATCTCGCCCCTAACCTGTCAGCGTTTATACCAATATCTATATCGTTCGTTTTTCAGGTGTGATTAATTGTGAGATCGTGTATCTATATCTCTAGAGACACAATGATGCAAATGTTTTACCTGAAACTCGAGACGGCACACGTGGGCATGAGGGACAGCACATTGTAGCAAATAAGCAACGCATTCCAGAAAATGACAGTATTTGGCAACTGATCAGAGTTAGTATGGGTTTGGGCCACCAGAAGTGTCCTTAACACTTTCTGCTCTTATGAAGAATTGAACCCTGATCTTCAGTGTGACGATCGAACGTTTCGACCACAGGACAATTGCCGTTTAGGACAATTGCCACATAGGACCATTGCAGCCCAGGATAATTGCCACCTAGGACAATTGCCTCCCACGACAATTACCATCCAGGATAATTGTCACTTAGGACAATTGCCACCAAGTAAAATTGCCTTCCAGGACAGTTGCCATCCAGTCATTGAAACTACACTGTTCAAAAAAGAAACGCATAAACCACATTTTAGAAGAATCTATTGCGTTAGTATAAGAGCAATTATTTCATGTAATTTCAATGGTAAAGGTGAAAACGTCTATAAACAACGTGTTCGCCAACACAGCATCAGCTTTTATTGATGTGCTTTCGTTTAAAGTCCACAAGATGGCGTCAAAGTCTCTACTTTGTATGGCACCATTGGAAGCAATTATTGCTCGGCACCGTCTCGGCACAGTCGCTCTTCTTCGTCACTTCCTGCAAGAGATGGCCAGTTGTGGAAGTGTCTCAGGCCTGTTTTTACGTTGCCGTATACATCGGTTCTGTGGGATTTTTATCTGGTAATTGGGAAGGACAGGGCAAGATCCAGACATTGACTTAGGAATTGGTAAGGTAGCGTTGCCATCCGTGAGATGTACCGATTTGCTGTCAAATTTCCTTAAACCACCGCAGAATCAGGTTTTTGTGTGCTGGATATCTGGCCCCACACCATGACACTGTCACCATCGAATCTGCTGACCTGTCGATTACAATTATAGACAAAACGTAAACACGCTGTCTTCCATCTCACCGGTGAAGAAGACATCGTTAATCATCCCTGAACCAGATTCACCTCCCGCATGTAATGTTCCACTTTCAGTCTCAACAACACCACCGTAAGCGATTGGCTTCTCTCAGAAATGATGATTTACTCTTTTCCAGGCTAAGCCGAATGGTAAAATTAACCACAATGTATACGTTTAAAGTGATCGATACCGAATGCTTACTTGCATTTGCATACTGCTTGTTTTCATGGTGACGTTTTGGCGAATATTTCTTTAAACACTTCTTAAACAGAGGAAAAAGTTAAAATTGTTTTGTCACTTGAGGTGTTTACGATCACACAAATCTGACGTTGTGGAAAGAAATAGTAATATTTGTTTGAGGGTTTTTTTAGCCGCAGTTACAAGAGTCCGGTATTCTCGAAACCACAAAATCGTTTTGTGTTTTGAACAGTGTATAAAATGAGCATAACTGCCACTATAATTTAACTTCAGAAAAAAAGTGCAGGTGCTCAATGAACATAACTTAAGATGATGACAAGTAATTTTGACATTGATGAAATTTTGACTATGATGAAACAGTGCCTTTAATGAAATCATAACTTTTATTAAATTTATATTTTCATTAAAACCTGTTAACTTACGATTTATTTACTAAAGTAACTGAGACACTGGAAAAAGCATCAAATTTGAAACATGTTAACATAAGACACATTCACTAACATAACTGAGAGATTGTATGAAAAGCACTACAAAAATTTAAGATTAAAGTGCCAAGAAGATCTTCACCGTCAACGGCAGCTCTTCCAACAGGACAACGCCAGGCCCCACACAGCACGTGACACCGTGGACTACCTGGCCAATAACAACATCAGTACCCTCCACTGGCAGTCCAGATCCCCGAATCTAAACCCAATCGAACACATTACGGATCAGATCGATAGACGTCGTAATCCACCACAGAATCTTCAACAGTTGTTCCACATGCTGCAGGAGGAATGGAGAAGGATTCCACAACAAAACATCCAACGACTGATTCGATCTGTACCCAGGAGGTGTTGGGCAGTGGCAGCAACTGGAGGTGATCATAGAGGTGCTGACTTCAACACCACCTGGTGGACAGCAATAATGACTGTCATGATTGTTTTTCTCGTGAAATATGGAAACGTTCGAGACGTTTGTAAAGAAACTGAATTATATTTCATGGTTTTGCGTGGAAATTGACCTGTGGCAATGGTCCTGGATAGCAATTGTCCTAGGTAGCACTTGTCTGGTGGCAATTGTCCTAGGTAGCACTTGTCTGGTGGCAATTGTCCTAGACCCGTGTACGGGTGCGTGCGTGTGATGCGCTTGTACTAGTCCGTACTGATTCTAATTTCATAGTCCTAACCTGACGAAATAATGTCCTTCGTTTAACATGGACATTTTGCTGAGACACGTTTTATGAATCTAAGCCGTCTACTCTCTGAATGCTGTGCGCCAGGCAAGGTAACAAGAAATAGCTTCTATTTGCTGTCTTTTAGACATGGCACCATAGGTCTTTAGTCATGACACGATAGGTCTTTATCGTCGACGTCAATCCACTAGACACGCAGTTGGCTGTCTGAAAATACACGACTGTAAATATTGTATCATATGGCAACGCACCTGGCTAGCTATTCTCGAAACGTTCGTAGCCATACGCAGTTCTTAAGGCTATGTTTAACACATTGGCTACGACCAAAGTTAAGAATTCTTAGGGCTACGAACGTTTCGCGAATAAGGGCCCAGATCATTATGAGTTGTGAAGATACTACAGTTTTTAAACAGATCATAACAATTGATATAATATTGATTTTTTTCAGTAAATATAACCATTTTGTTCTAAATTAGTAAAACAGTTGTATGGAATTATCCCCTTGTGTGAAAGCAATTACGTTAAACTATTTAAATGATGGCTTGTGTTTCTGAAGTGATGCATTTCCCTGACATCAAATCAATAATTAGAGTTAGTCTCGCTTACAAAACTGAATTCTAGTTAGAATAACAAATATGTGTTTAAAAAAAATATAGTCAAAGACAAATAGGTTTCCATTATTTTTGTTCCAGCCAATCGCGAGCTGCTTCTAGCTTTGTCAACTTTGGAGCAACAGCACTGCAGAG
This sequence comes from Haliotis asinina, assembly GCF_037392515.1. NCBI lineage: Eukaryota > Metazoa > Mollusca > Gastropoda > Lepetellida > Haliotidae > Haliotis > Haliotis asinina. The sequence goes on along the minus strand of NC_090290.1, from coordinate 45,421,472 downwards.
CGTCTTGTTTGAACCTCGAATATTTCGCCATACGGAAGCTCAACAATGTATAATCGACCTGTATATGTACCCACTACGTTTTTCACTGTAATAATCAAGGGTTGAATTATGTAAACGAGACAGATATAAACCCCTTAAGAACAATTGGCGACTTGTATTCAGAGCTAAACAGTTTCTTGTCAGTTCAGAAAAATCTGTCGTTTAAAGATTATGACGAATGTGGCAGCTTCGACCGATCAATTTAAAGCACTTGATCATCTAACTTCCGTGTTTTTTCTTTACACAATGACATCACAGTTGCCTTAAGCAGCTATGACGTAAATAGTTCTTTGTAAAGTATTTCCTCCCGTGTTTCGACAATGACAAAATTACGTGTGATACAGTTCTTGCTTTGATATTGTACATGTTCCGGTGATTTTACAGTAGAGAGTTTACTTGCCTGTGAATGTGTTTGTGAAGGAAGTCTCTCGACTGGCCGATTACACTGACCTTTTCGCGAACATCTGAGATTCCATCTGACTTACAGTGATTTATGTACCCTTGCTTATGATATGATAGATCCGGCATGATCAGGTCTGCATTTAACAAAGGTGTATGTTTAGAAAGGCTTTAGCGCTTGTTTTTCCCCAAATATGAAGCAGCGGGCTTCTTTACCAACGATTCTTTACAATCTATGAAGTCGTGAATTCCTTGACCAACAATAAATTCGTGAATTTTCTAACCAACTCTGACGTCCAAGGTTTCTTTACCAATTATACCGTCACGTGTTTCTTTACCAACCTCGAAGTGAGAGGGCTTTTATCATGCTTAGTCTTTTCAAACTATGACGTCAAGTATTTCTTTACTTATCTTTAACTTTCACATGTATCGTAAGAGTTTCTTTACAATCTATGATAGCACATATTTCTCGACCAACAGTGGAGTCAACGCTAACGTCATGGGTTTATTAACCAGGTTTAACGCCACGTGTTCCTTTGTCAATTTTGCTCAAAGACAACAACTTCGCAATTAACAATCAATCACTCGTGCCACGATATCACCATCTGTAGAGGTATTTTCAACATTAACTCACAAGGGTATGATCAAACCGCTTTCCTCGTGCTTGTTGCACTAATGCTAATTACCAAACGTAAGTTAGAATTTACCCGTTAGTTCGGAAAAAAAGATAATCACAGTAGTTAGTTGTCGGCTATCCTCTGACTCCCCAACCGCTACATTCATCGTCAACTTGGCCTATTGATTTGTGCACAGAAAGAAAAACTTCACTATCACATTAGTGTTTTAAAGGGTGTACTTTTTCACAAACAAATCGGAAAAAGGCAAAGACACCAATACCAATTCATGGAGCAAGAACACATGTGAGGGTTCCTCGGGGGCTTGGAGGAAATGAAATATCAGAATCGTTCTTGTAGGTGTCGAAGAGAACGAGCTTTAACAAAATCTGAAAGAACTCCATCAACGATGTACCGGCAGAGAATGGACTGATTTGTCACCAGCTTGCTTACTAATACGACATGCTAGAGGCTGGGAACGTGAGGTATTTATTTCACAGGGGGAAGAATCTCCCCATTTGTGAGAAACGGCTAAGTGGTTTATGCCCATTAGCACAACACAAGCTGTAACAGAAGAATACGCTATGTTAATGTGAACCCATTCACTGTTATTAGTAATATGTCTGTGACACATGGTTGATGGAATATATGATGTCTGCGTTGTATATAGAGGTTACGGTATTTATTTGATGAATGAAGTCGGTTTCTGCTGCCTGTATGTACTATTTATTGCCATTGAAAGACACACCATTGATAACCTCTCTGTCATGACTCAAGGGTCTGAAGCTTATTTGCAGGGTCAAGAATTCTTATATCTCTTCTTAGCGTGGGTGTGGGTGTGGGTGTGGGTGTGGGTGTGGGTGTGGGTGTGGGTGTGGGTGTGGGTGTGGGTGTGGGTGCGTGCATGATTGCGTGCACGCGTGTGTGTTCGAGTGTGGGGGTAGGGGTGGGGGGTTGGTGAGAGGTGAGGAATGTGATGGTCAAGCTCTGCGACATGAATCATCATTGGCAATTGTCATTGTGTCGAATTTTGATAGGAATGTACATAACGCGGGTGTTTACAAGATGGGTACGGACATCTGTGTACAACCAATAGCATTGAATAAGCATGACATTCCCGTCTATCTGTCTGTCTGGTTAAATTATATGTGTGTAAACGGGATGGATGACGTTCACTTCATGTTTGTGTTTGTTTTTTCTGGGTTTTTTTGGGGTTGTTTTTTTGTTTTTTTGTTTTGTTTTTTTTGTTTGTTTTTTTGGGGGGGTTGTTTATTTTTTCATGTGTGCGTGTGTGTGTGTGTGTGCGTGCGTGTGTGTGTGTGTGTGTGTGTGTGTGTGTGTGTGTGTGTGTGTGTGTGTGTGTGTGTGTGTGTGTGTGTGTGTGTGTGTGTGTGTGTGTGTGTGTGTGTGTGTGTGTGTGTGTGTGTGTACACTGTACGCACGTGTATGTGCGAGCCTGACTAGTGGTTCGTCCGGGGGATGTTACCATGTACTTACACACAGTACACAAGGGGTTCTCCGAAGTACTGCGGGATCAATGCGATCATTTACACCTTTTGACATAAGTCGCGACAAATGCATCACCCTGTGGGGGATCTCTCAGGATTAGACAGAGTGCGTCTGTGAATAAGTCATGAATTAATGCATTATCAGAAATAATTACCCTTTAAGACATAAAGTTTCCTTGTTGATAACAGCCCTACAAGCAGTCCAGACACGATGAAAGTGCATGTAAACCAGAAGCCACGCGTGATGGTACAACGTCACAATGTCTATTAATATGTCCACATGTGATCCTGTTTTGTTAGTATACTCTTCTGGTTCAAGACAATCTTCTTTTTCCGAAGCCTTGTCTGAAACTCAATCCATCGGCGTTAAAAGCAGATATATTCCTCTCACATTTCCCCTTGTAAACCTATTTTCTATAAGAAGTGCTATCAGCAATGTCGCATGCATCGTTATCGACTGAAAAATCATTTAATGTGTTGTTGAAAGAACATAATGGTTTCAGCAAATGGCAGCTAAAGGTCAGAATGAAATCTTTAAATCCTGTGTGATATAACTTCTTGAGGTCGCAGTGTAAATCATAATAGATAGCTAAAGAGCCTAACACCGTTCGATCCAGCAGATCATCTTAGATGTATTCAGCAACCATCTTCCTTTAAAGACTCAGCTTAAGAAGTTTTTTTCTGCAAACAGGCAATCCACTGACCAGAGCTGTTTTTGTAAAGAGCCATCATCAAATGGATGCATGTGCTCTGCTTCTTATTCTGTCCTCCCTTTCACTTGTGACATTATTTCGCAATCATCTTTCACATTGGTTCTGACCATTATTGTGTCAGTACCTTTCATACGGGTTCTCACATTATAACCTCAGTACCTTTTATGCTGTCTCTGACCATTATTGTGTCAGTACCTTTCATACGGGTTCTCACATTATAACCTCAGTACCTTTCATACTGGCTCTGACCATTAATGTGTCAGTACCTTTCATACTGGCTCTGACCATTAATGTGTCAGTACCTTTCATACTGGCTCTGACCATTAATGTGTCAGTACCTTTCATACTGGCTCTGACCATTATTGTGTCAGTACCTTTCATACTGGCTCTGACCATTAATGCGTCAGTACCTTTCATACAGGCTCTGACCATTATTGTTTCAGTACGTTTCATACGGGCTCTCACATTATTATCTCAGTACGTTTCATACAGGCTCTGACCATTATTGTTTCATTACCTTTCATACTGGCTCTGACCATTATTGTGTCAGTACCTTTCATACTGGCTCTGACCATTAATGCGTCAGTACCTTTCATACAGGCTCTGACCATTATTGTTTCAGTACGTTTCATACGGGCTCTCACATTATTATCTCAGTACGTTTCATACAGGCTCTGACCATTATTGTGTCAGTACCTTTCATACTGGATCTGACCATTATTGTGTCAGTACCTTTCATACTGGCTCTGACCATTAATGCGTCAGTACCTTTCATACAGGCTCTGACCATTATTGTTTCAGTACGTTTCATACGGGCTCTCACATTATTATCTCAGTACCTTTCATACTGTCTTACATTATGTCGTCAGCATCCTTCTCATTCTTTTTATAGTTATTACTATATTCTAAACGCCCTCACACTGGGTTGTATATTTTATCATGAGACCTTTCTGACATTCTCTGATCAGTACCTGTCATACAGTTCTGACATTCTCTGATCAGTACCTGTCATACAGTTCTGACATTCTCTGATCAGTACCTGTCATACAGTTCTGACATTCTCTGATCAGTACCTGTCATACAGTTCTGACATTCTCTGATCAGTACCTGTCATACAGTTCTGACATTCTCTGATCAGTACCTGTCATACAGTTCTGACATTATCTCGTAAGTACATTTCACACTAGTGACATTATTTTGTGAGCACCTTTCATGCTAGTTCTGAAAGCAACAGACGTACGGACGCAGCAAAATGGTAACTTGCGATTATAGTAAACATGTTCAACATAAATATGCATGTACTTACTTCTATATCCAATTTTTGTTATTCAGTTATGGTACTGAGATGGATTAGTTTTAACTTAGCTATGAATTAATCACCCAAAAATAAAGAGTCTTTCCATGCGATATTTCGCTTCGGTTGATGATACAATAGCACGCAAAATACCTATTTGACATCACCACACAGTTTCTTATAATGAAAATAGTTTTGTCGCATTGTATTGCTAGTTGCAAAACACGAAACTGTCAAGTCCATGAACACAGCCCTCGTTCCTCTTTATGTAAGGCACTGATAATATCATGCACACGTGGGTTTGACTGTTGAATCGGCTACCTGGTTGCATCCTGTAGGGACCATTTGTCAGATGTATCTTACATGGTTCGATCAAATCCATATGAAAGCACATACAATGAGAGGAAAACAGTTTAGCAGCGAAATCTCCACAGATAGAAAGGGAGCCATAATCTTTCCTAATACTAAGAACCCTGTGCTGAAGTCATGGTCCACTGGCGATTCCGACAAAGGCGCTTTGTTGTTCCCTCGATCACTGGTTGTCAACTTCAACGCCTCTTCCTAGTGTCAATCCCAACTCCCTTGGGAGCCTACAACTCTTGCTGCCACTGGGCGCACCGAGATCTTGTGGTTTTCCCATCCTTACGAGGTACCCATTCACAGCTGGGTGGACTGGGACACATAGTCACAGTACTTTCTATAAGTTTATTGCACGTTGCTGCACACGCAACTAGGTGTTTGCATGTATTCATGTGGCCACCATCTGGTCATTTACCAACGGATTCGTTGGTTCTTTTAGTTAAGTGCACAGGGTTATGTACTGTACATTAGGGGTTGTGACAGCACTGAAAGGGTTTGCACGCCAAGATATTTACACCCGGTCACAGATGATTTCGATCCCCGTCACCTCAGTCAGAGTCGCTACTGCCATTTCATAACCTTTGTCGCCGATACATAGAAATTGGAAATCTTTCTGCAAGCTCTTGTATGGCCTTAGATGATGCAGATTTGACGAAACAACTTTTAAGTACGATTCTTATTCCAATCTTAGTGTGCACGATGGTATAGCTTATATCTCCCTGTGGATCCAAGCATGTTTGGCATCAAAAGATCCAACATGGCATCAGCGGCTGTACAATTGCAGTGGTCAGTATCACTTTACAGAAATACGTTTCACCATATTCTTTTTTTATTTTTATGTCTTTTTTAGGAGGGATGGGATCCATTAATTTAGATTAATACAACAAATTCGATTAATACAATGCTACATGTGTAACTCTATGTCTTTGCACAATTTTGTTGACATCTGAGGATACTTGACATACAAACATTTGTTGTTCATGTGAGTTAGTTAAAATTTAATGTCACCTTGGCAGTGTTTTTGCCATGTGGTGAATGTTCAACATGTGTTAGGGTAGGAGTGTCAAGATCACCCTGTATTCATTGCATGTCATGGACACCTGACATACAAACAATATTTAAAATGGATGGAAGCAATTGTTGAATATATTTGAAAATATTCCATCTCGTCTTACTTACTGGCATGATTTACATGACGATATGTGCCTGGAGACACATATTTTGAGGATATATATTACACACTGAAAGAAATACACAGAATATAAACAACTTTTTTTGCTATATTCCTTTCGGAAAATTTTTGATGAAAATCTTGACCTTTTTCGTAGTCTATAATGATCTTGTTCTTGAACAGCAGTAAGTGAAAAAGACCGGAACTAAGACATCCCTTTCTGCATGGGAAATTAGTGTTCTGGACCGATGTATACGAAAAGGTAATGAAGTAAAACATAAGTTGATAATTTTCGCCATGATTTTGGTTGAAGTATCTTTTAGAGTGAGCAAATTAGTTTAAGCATGCGAGTAGGTTTTTCTGTGAAATGAGCTTGCTGGCTGCTTATAGCAAAGGAGATAGTGTAGTCCACGGATGACGCTACGGGGGCGGTTTTGATTCCCCTGTACTCTATATCGACCTGAACCTGTGTTTGTCTCTTTCGGTATTAATCGCAAACCACCCTTCAGTCGGTGTTTTCCAGAATTACATCCTTTCTAAACTAATTACGTATTGTAGTCCCATATATGCTATATCAAGTTTATCTCTTACATCCCTTGTACCCCACAAAGATCCGGGTAGGATTTTGCCTTCAACAACTACCCTGGTCATGCTAGGTGATTCAGAGGTAACGGCTAGCTGTTAATGTATGTTTAACTATGCCAGTTGTGCAGATCGATGCCTACGCCATACATCAAGATCTTTTCCTAGTGCAACAACAAACAAACAGGTAGTCGGTGTTGTTATAAATTCTGCATCATTCGGGGCTTGGAGCAAAATATTTGGATAACTATAGTTTCTAAAACCAATTACATTTTGAGATAAACAGAGTCATGATGCCAGATATAAGAATGTTCCCCTCCCAAACGAAAATAGATCTATATCTGTACGCCACTGAAAATAGGACCATGTACTTGTTACGTTTTGTTTACTGTTAACATAAACTGACGTAATAAAGAAAGTATACACCTGTTGTTTTCACCGTAATTTTCCCTTTCCTGTTTCAAATACTCTCTCCAAACATGGTCATACTTTTTTTGTACACCTGTGCATTTATTTGAGATATGGGCATAGCTTCTATTTCTTGTTCGAATAGCAGAAAATAAACATGCGACAGGGGACTGAAGTAGAAAATATGGATTTAGGGATGACATCATTTTCTGTATATGTCAAACAGAGTATAGATGCAGTGTTCATTGGTGGAATGAATGAATATGGTTCAGGCTACTTTAGACCTGTAAAGGTCCGGGGTAGAATAGGCCTTCACCTACCCATGCTTGCCATGAAAGGTAACAATGCTTTTCATAAGAGGCGACTAACGGGATTGGGTGGTCAGGCTAACTAACTTGGTTGACACATGTCATCGGTTCGATGCAGATCGATGCACATGCTGTTGATGATTTGATTGTCTAGTCCAGACTCGATTATTTACAGATCGTCGCCATATAGCTAGAATATTTATGAGTGCGGCGTAAAACTAACATCACTCATGCAGGTTGTGTTAGCAGTATCACACATTGTACCATGAGGAGAATCGAACAACTGTCTTTGGCGTGACGAGCGAGCACTTCTGATGTTGATATCACTGATTTCAAGCTTTTATCTTAAATTAAATAAATGGGGAGTATATGGAAATACCGTCCACACAGCGTCTGATCCTGCTTTGACTGTCACATAATACCAAGTCTTTCAGTTTAATTTCCCATGTCGCCTAGTTTGATATTTATCAAGAATTCGTGACAATCTTTGCCTTTCCTACACTGGTAGCGCCTGGTTAATCATTGGACGGGCACTGTTTATTCGTCCCGCCAACAACCCACGTTCGACACCCCCATGGGTAAATTTGAAATATCTTGTCCCTCCATAACATTGATAACGAACGAACCATGATAAAATCTCTTTTTTACAGTGGCTAGAATCCAGGTTCCGGATCTGTGAAGCATGACACAGAAGGTGGTCAATGTCAATCCTCACAGACAAAAGTATTCTACATTTAGTGACGGGAAAACAATTACATGACATCTATCGTGGCATGGACTCTGTCACCAAATTCAAAGTCAAGGGTTTCATGATCAGTTATATCGTCACAGATTGTGTAACCAACTATGTCGTAAAGGGTTTCATAACTAATGATTTCGTCACGGGTTTTGTAACCAACTATGTCATCAAGGGTTTCATGGCCAATGATATCGTCAGGGGTTTTGCAACTAACTATGTCGTCAAGAGTTTCATGACCAGTTATATCGTAATGGGTTTTGTAACCAACTATGTCAATACTAACTATGTCGTCAAGAGTTGACCAATTATATCGTAATGAGTTTTGTAACCAACTATGTCGTCAGTGGTTCCACGATTAATTATGTCGTCACGGGTTTTGTAACCAGCTATGTCGTGAAGTGTTTCATGACCAATGATATCATCAGGGGTTTTGTAACTAACTATGTCGTCAAAGGTTTCTTGATCAATTATATTGTCACGGGTTTTGTAACCAACTTTGTCATTAAGGTTTTCTTAACCAACTATGACGTCACGGTTTTGTAAGCAACTATGACTTTACGGGCTTTGTAAGTAACGATGACATTACTGGTTTTGTAAGCAACTATGACATTACTGGTTTTGTAAGCAACGACGACATTACGGGTTTTGTAAGCAACGATGACATTACTGGTTTTGTAAGCAGCTATGACATTACTGGTTTTGTAAGCAACTATGACTTTACGGGTTTTGTAAGCAACGATGACATTACTGGTTTGTGTGTTGCAGAGTTGGAGTCGCCGTGTCCGAGGGAGTGGCTGTACGTCGGCAGCCAGCGCTGTGCCTATGTCATCCCGTCTGATATCCCAAACAGGGAACTCAACATATTTTGCCAAGTTCAATTTGAAAGTCAGTTCCTACTCCTAGAAGATAAACCAGTGTGTATTAAAAGTAAGAACCGTTTCAATGTTGTTCTTGAAATTATCATGTTATTGTTGGATTTTAAGACTTTATGTTTTGATATTTCCAGAACGTTTTTTGATAAGCTTCAATTTTTTTAACAAAATATATGTCAATTTATACCCTGAAAAGCGGATTTTCTTTATCTTACGAACAGTCTCAAACAATTTCAAGCTCTTTATGAGTAAGAATGTGTTTCTTTGGAGTTTACATGAACATTCTGGGAGCGAGTTAGTGGATGTCAGCGCCCGGATTGTAGGATACGAGTTTTCGGAATATCTTCTTACTCTTTCCTGGGATTGTGTTCAGCCAAAGATATGTATATGTTTATGATATATGTGTGTTATATTATCGCTCTTATCAGGAAATCACCTGGGCCCTTATTCTCAAAACGTTTCTTAGCCCTAACTATCCTTAACTTTGATTGTAGCCAATTTGTTAAACACGGCCTTAACAAGTTCGTAGGGCTACGAACATTTCGAAAATAGCTAAAGTACTGACGGAAATAGGGACACAATGTTTTTTCACATTTATCTCAGATTTATCTCAAATTTATGTAGTTGTTATAAGAAATATATGTTAAACTAGGTTCGGCCTTACGACAGTTCCCGTGGTAGGGAGTTAGAATACATGCTAAAAGAACTTTACTGAGGGCAGAAATAAGCAATGCAGATGTCCAAAGTGATTTACCTGGAACACACCATGGCTCTATTCAAATTAGTATGCGATGATATCAAATTACAAAGGACACAATTAATGCCCATTTTGAAATTAGGCTTGGCTTCATTACGCTGACTGGATTGAAAAATAATAACTTTCATGCTGAAACTATTGAGGATGTAGCTACCTTGGAGTCTCACTATCACAATGGAAAGAAACAGGTAGGAGGGATTGTCTCAAAAGCAAATCCCAGACGGGTGTAGCAGATGATGGTTGGGGGCGGGCTCGGGGATAGATATATCAGCTAATATTATGAAATCCTTTAGGGGATTCAAACTGTGTAAGTACACGACATGTTATAACAATTTACAAATAATATCCAGTCCTGTCGATCTTCGGGTGGTCATGCTACCTATATATTTTGAGACGTTCAATACGCTTTTCTATAGATATCAGACATCATACTCTTTTACATATCTCAACATAAACTTTATGAAAGAAAGTCAAATAATAATCAATAGATGAGGCATATTCAACACACATGAAAAAGAAACAAAATTCAGATGGCTCCTTGTGTCAGTAGGCAGCGCATGGATTTCATGTCAGGTGAGTCGACGTTCAGTCGTCATACCTGGCTGAGTGATCTAACTGCCATGTATAGTCTCATTTGTTGCTCTCAGCAGGTAGTCTTAAGTTTTGCCCGATTTTACGAGTAACCTCTCACTCATCCCACTGAATGTTCAGTTATGCTAAAGTAAAATACTTCCACATATCCTATTTGTACTTGTGAAAATTTTAGGGATACAGAGTAACAGTCTAAAAAGGGTTTGTTTTTGCTATTTCCCACAGTACTTTAGTCTGATCATTCAATGTGATAAACTCGAGTGTTCCTGAGAACAGGTATTACATGTGTCGTCCATATCCTTTCCCAGGTACAGAAGATGACAACTTAATATTTGCCCCTGAAGACTTGGAAACGTCACAAGTTAGCAGACGGAATAGATTATTCAAGCGAGGTAACCAGCATGTTATACATCATGTCGCTGCTTCTACTACTCTTACCCCTACTACCAGCAACACTAACACTACAACTACCACCACCACCACCACCACCACCACCACAAACACTAACACTGCAACTACCACCGTCACTACCAGCAACACTAACACTACAACTACCACCACCACCACCACCACAAACACTAACACTACAACTACCACCGTCACTACCAGCAACACTAACACTACAACTACCACCACCACCACCACAAACACCAACACTACAACTACCACCTCCACAACCAGCAACACTAACACTACCACTACCACCACCACCACCACCAATAACACTACAACTACCACCGTCACTACCAGCAACACTAACACTACAACTACCACCACCACCACCACCACAAACACTAACACTACAACTACCACCACCACCACCACCACCACCACCACCACCACCACCACCACCACCACCACCACCACCTACTACTACTACTACTACTACTACTACTACTACTACTACTACTACTACTACTACTACTACTACTACTACTACTACTACTACTACTACTACTACTACCACCACTATAACCTCCACCTCCACCACCACCACCACTATAACCACCACCACCACTACTAGTACCTCCACCACCACCACCACCACCACTACTAGTACCTCCACCACCACTACCACTACAACCTTCAACACCACCATCATTACTACCACCAACACCACCATTACTACTACCACCACCACTACCACTACCAGCACCACTACCACTACTACCACCACCACTACCACTACTACTACTACCACCACCACCACTAGCACCACCACTACCACCTCTACCTACTCTACCACCACCACTAACCCAACAACTACCACCACCACCAACACTACCTCCACCACCACCTCCACCTCCTCTAACACCACCACCACCACTAACGCTACAACTACCACCACTACCACAACCACCAACATTACCTCCTCTACCACCACTGACACCACCACTAACACTACAACTACCACCACCACCAGCACTACTACCACCACCACCACCACTACTACAACCACCACCACTACTACTACTACCACTATCCCCACCACTACCTCCACCACCACCACTAACACTACAACTACCACCACTACCACCACTACCACCACCACCACTACCTCTTCTACCACCACCACTACTACTACCACCACCACCGACAACAACACTACTACCACTACTACCACCACCACTACTATCACCACCGCCACCACCACTACTATTACTACCACCACCACTACTACCACCACCACCACTACTACTACTACCACCACCATCAATACTGCTACTACCACCACCACCACCACAATGACTTCTACCACCACTACCACCACCACCACCACTAACACCACTACCACCACCACTACCTCTTCTACCACCACCACTACTACTACCACCACCACCAACACCAACACTACTACTACTACTACCACCACCACCACCACTACTACTACCAGTACCACCATCATCACCACCACCACTACCTCCTCTACCTCTAACACCACCTCCCCTAACACCACCACCACCACCACTAACACTACAACTACCACCACTACCACAAGCACCAACACTACCTCTTCTACCACCACCACCGCCACCACCGCCACCACCGCTAACACTACAACTACCACCACTACCACCACCACCAACACTACCTCCTCTACCATCACTAACACCACCAATAAAACTACAACTACCACCACCACCACCACCACCACTAACACTACAACTACCACCACCACCAATACCTCCTCTGCCACCAACACCACCACCTCCTCTTCTACCACCACCACTACCTCCAACACTACTACCACTAACACTACAGCTACCATCACTACAACCACCACCACCACTACCTCTTCTACCACCACCACTACTACTACCACCACCAACACCAACACTACTACCACTACTACCACCACCACCACCAATACTACTACTACTACCACCACCAGAACCACTATGACTTGTACCACCACTACCACCACTACACCACCACCACCACCACCACTAACAACACTACCATCACCACCACTACTTCTTCTACCACCACCACCACCACCACCACCACCACCAACACCAACACTACTACTACTACTACTACTACCACCACCACCACCACCACCACTACTACTACTAGTAGTACCATCACCACCACCACCACTACCGCCTCTACCACCATCCCCACCACCACTACCTCCTCTACCACCACCACCTCCTTCTCCTCTACCACCACCACTACCTCCATCACCACCACTAACACTAGCACTACAACTACCACCACTACCACCACCACTACCTCCACGTTCACCACCACCACAACCACTAACACTACAACTAGCACCACCACCACCATCATCACCACTACTACTCCTACTACTACTACTACTACTACTACCACCACCACCACCACTACTACTGCCACCGCCACTACTAGTACTGCTACTACTACTACCACCACCACCACTACTACCACCACTACTACTACCACCACCACCGCCACTACTGCTGCTACTAGTATTACTAACGCTACTACTACTGCTACCACCACAACTACTACCACCACTTCTACTACTACTACCACTACTACTACTAATATTGCTACTACTGCTACTACTGCTACTGCTACTACTGGGTAGAATAGGCCTTCAGCAAACCCATGCTTGCTATGAAGGTCGTAAGAGGCGACAACCGAGATTGGTTGGTCATACTCGCTGACGTGTTTGACACATGTCATCCAAGCACCAAAAAACAGGAAGTAATGAAACCGTTTTACCTTTACAAAATAACCACACATTCGCATTTTTATTTGTTGGTCCTTCCTATCTATTATTTATGCAATATTTCCAAATCCTAGTTTTAAAGCTGGTTTCGTTTCGATGGCGCCCTCCGTGTAGAAGCCGCTTGCTGACTATAACAGATGAAACTGATTATTTCCTGATGACCTGACTAGGCAGTACACGAGACATGCTTCTCAAGCAGATCCTCCTCAAAGCTGATTTAACTGAATGCCAATATCTTAAATTAGAGATTACCAACGATCAATGAGAATACCTGACTGTCTGTGCTTAGTGAATGAATGGTTTGTAATCCCGTATCTTCAGTTCGTTATAGAGAGCTACCTATAGATTACATTCACGAAGGACAGAAACGTTTCGGTGTAGGTTCTAAGAGTGTATTTAAGAAAGATGGATGAAAAGTTTCTACATTGCTGTGAGAGCGGCGTTACAGTGGAGGTGTTAACATCGTTATCGTTTTTTCTCTCTTTTTTTTGTTGTTGTTGTTGGGTTTTTTTCTGTTTTTTTTTTTTTTTTTTTTTTTATTATTATTATTATTATTTTTGTTTCTCTCGGTTTTTTCTTTTTTTAACCCTATTTTAGCAATTTTTTTACTCGATTTAACAATATTCCTCCAAGTACCGGGATACACGAAGAATGGACTTCACACATTGTACGCATGCGGTGAATCAAGTATTTAAGGTCCCATATACATGTGTATATACAGCCGTAGCACATTTATTTCAAGAAATTATTTACAGTTCAGATAAGATATTGCATCTACGGACCACAGCATGTTTTACACAAAGTTCTAGGCTACGTATTGCAATTTCATTTTTTGGAGGACAGAATGGAAATAAAGACAGTCCAAGAATATTTTGACTGGTAATTATAATTCACAGTATGGACATACAAAAGTGAAGTGGATTTCACCTTCTACAGCCGAGTTACGTATCCTTAAACATCTCTCTATTGAATCGTCTGTTCTTATTTACTAACAAGCCCAATCGAAAACTGACAAATGTGTCTGTGATGTCAATACAGGTAGATATAGTTCTGGTTGAATTAAGCGCTTATATCATCTATACAACTGATACCTTGGACTATCGTCTAGACAGGAATGTCATTCTTGCTAATGCATGCTAATAGATTGTGCTCGAAATTGCTTAAGAAATAGGTTAATATCACCAACTGTTTGGTTCGACCACACAAATCAAAAGCCATGAGGAATTAAAGACGCCTAGTATGAGACGCCTATGTTATCCTACCCCTGTCATCTAAATAAACAAGCGTGTTAAAACCGTGTGTGTTCATGCATACAGGGATCTTATACCAATTATATATATATATATATTATAAAGCTCAGCTCCACGGGGATTGTACACCTCTTACAGCCACAGGGGTTGCAGCAAGTTAATGTGTTAATGTTATACTTACGTGGCACCATTCAAAGATGGGTGGACTAGTCAACTTACTTTGTCCAAGTTTATTGCTAATTTGGACTGTTAGACACCCTCATTGTTATAGCGTTCGCTCGTCACGCCAAAGATTTGGATTCCAAACCCCAAATGGGTACAGTGTGTAAAGTCCCGATTTTACAAGTCGTAATATTGCTGGAATATTGATAAAAACGGAATAATGGCTAAAGACGGCTTAAAATCATACTCAATCACTTACTCAAAGGCTTATTATAACAATGTTACAAATCTGTGTATTGTTCTCCATTAAGAATCGCGTCTTGTGTCACTTCAGTTTGGAAGGTCATTGCACGTTTACATAAATCCCTGAGCAAACAGAAAACAATTATTTTCCCAAGAGCATATTTTTCACTCCTTGCAAAAAATGCTTTTCGGTCACATGGTCAACCGTCCCCTGTTTCTTGGCTTCATGTTATTGACATTACCTGTCATAAGTTTATATTTCTCTTAAGATTAATCAAAATCACAGCATAAATGTCACGGATCTTTCAAGGAAGCGTGTTTCCATCACAACCGATTAATTTGTGAGCGTCGCTGGTTCTTTTTATTGGATTCTGGAGGAAAGAAATCTTTAAAGGGATTTAATCACATAATAACTTTTGAAATGCGAAACTTAATTCATATTGAAAACATAATTTCAGTAGTCACTTATAGACGTAGGTGATTCGTGATAGTGTTTATGACAATTTCAATGTTTAAATGCGTGATGAGACTGACTGATTAATGTTAGTGTAAGCGTAATTGCTCCTTTCTCTTATTCATGTATCACGCGAAATAGCAATGAGTGAATGAGTTTAGTTTTACGCCGCACTCAGCAGTATTCCAGCTATATGGCGGCGGTCTGTAAATAATCGAGTCTGGACCAGATGCTCCAGAGATCGGCGTAAAACTAAACTCACTCCATGCAGCACATACTGCGATAAGCCGCTCTATACTCCCTCACTCACTCTGACAGTCACCGAACCACTGCAAAGTTATATATCACTACACAAATATGACATCGAATCACATCCGTCAACATCAAGTAAACACATTTATTTTCTTCACCTTAAACACTGTGTATGCCTTCTAATGCCTACGACTTACGTTTCTGAGAAATGTTAACTTTATATGATTCTATCTCTTTTTCGTCCTTAAAATTCAGTTTATCTTATGACAGTTTCTTATCCAGTGTTCGGCAACGCGGGAATCGGACGTTAACGTCGCCATGGAGACTCAGGAGCCAAGGCCGACAACTATGGCTGAACGAGAGGAAGAAAATGGCGACGAATGGTGAACGATGCAGTGTAATTAGAAGTAAATAAACGTTTTAAAAAAAATCTTGTTTTATCACTTGAAACTCTCACTATATGTAACAGCATTTCAGAGAAAAAGTTTCAGTCCAAATGCGGTGTTCATTAGTCTCATGAGGCAGCCATGATGACTCTTCATGGAATTGATTTCAGGATATGAGGACTCGAGTGCGCCTTTAGGATATGCATCAAGTCGTCACTACTTGACCAGATCACTCACTAACTCATTCATTTCACTTGACCATGATGCTTCGTTCAGTTCGTTTCGAGGTCCTTAAGAACGCTGAGTACACCGCATCAGGTGAAACCAGATACTGACATGCTGCAGGTGACGTGAGCTCTTTCAGTGTCTGATCGCTGAAACAGCTTTTATGGCCTCATCTTATCGTGGCTTGGAGTTAGTGTTGATTGACTGAACGTTAGAGGACATCGCAAAGTGATACTGGGCGTCCTCATTATTAGGTTTACCAACAAGCAGGAATATGGAGCTGAATTCCCTAAAACATTATGGCCGAGCAAGATTCGAACACACGATCATGAAGTGTTGATCACAGGATTGTTTTGTCCACAGTGGATTATGTACAGAACGGAGCCATATAGAGGGAATATTGCGGCGTAAAACTAAACTTACTCACTCCACACCTTGGAAAGTTGACAGTTAAATTCAAGTCTTCCTTCTCCACAGACATGGTTTTGTGGATTGTTATTCGTTCATGGCACTATTTCCCATACGCTAGGTATCTGTCACGCATGCATCTAAATATCAGACATGTCATTTAGGCTGCAGCTGTGTAATTGGCCTGAGTTGATCAGAATGTAATCATCGACAACTACATAGGATCCATGTTGACATAAAAACACAATTCGATCGTAAACTACCATTGGAACCAACCATTGGTCGTGTGTCGTCCATTGCAGCCAATCATTGGTGGTGTGTCGTCCATTGCAGCCAATCATTTGTGGTGTGTCGTCCACTGCAGCCAATCATTGGTGGTGTGTCGTCCACTGCAGCCAATCATTGGTGGTGTGTCGTCCTCTGCAGCTAATCATTGGTGGTGTGTCGTCCACTGCAGCCAATCAGTGGTGGTGTGTCGTCCACTGCAGCCAATCAGTGGTGGTGTGTCGTCCACTGCAGCCAATCATTGGTGGTGTGTCGTCCACTGCAGCCAATCAGTGGTGGTGTGTCGTTCCGAGCTCAGGTAACAGTCAGTTGAAGCAAGAAACGTTGCGAGTGGACAGTGGGTGCATGGGTGACCGTGTTTTGTGACTCCTGCGAGTTTCTAGGGCATCAGTCCAGCACCACAACGAAAGACATGTGATACGAAGGGACATCAAACAGTAGTGAGCCTAACTATATTTCTCGATGTCCAATGTTTGTAAAGTTTCCATTTTATCATGAACGGATCACTGGCAAAGCCATATCCACGTTTCAGAAATGTGGGTAATGTATTTCACGGGATATGCGTCATCACAACGCATTGGAGTATTATATTTCTCAAGTAATTGTAGAAAATGAAAACGATACGGCAATCTTGCAGCCATATCGCGACCTTGGATAACGGTATGTCCTCAGATAATATCATATAGAATATGTTCAGAATGGTCTTGAATGCATTCCCGTCAAGGACTGCTTGCTTTAGTTTTAGAAGGGCTGTTTACTAGGGATACGCCATTTTGTTTTTTTAAAAAATTGTGTCCAGATATTCAACCTGGCACTGTTTACAATATATTGGGAGCTGACACTTGTATAACCATTCAGCTTAACCTCTTTTATGCATAGTGAAAACAGTAGAACCAGCCATGTACTTAGGATTATGTCATCTCTGAGGGGTGCGTAGTGTCTCCAAAACAAGCTCTTTCAGTAATTATGAAGGAGGGGAGTCTAGCGAACTTCCGCCAATTTAAAACACACAAAATGTTTCTTGCATATTTTCTTTCCTGAAGTTAGACTTTGCATTGTTAGGGGATACCAAGATATAAAGTCACACAACTTGGGGATCGTGAGGCTGGAACATAGCAAAACCAATTTGCTTGAGGTTCCGAGATAACTTAGAAAAATAAAACATAAAAACAGCAGCATTTATATCATTGTGATGGTGAGACTCACTACTATTAATGTCTCGTCATATCCATGGAGTGAGCGAATATGGTTTTACGACGCTCTTAGCAATATTCCAGCAATGTCAGACACGGGACACCAGAAATGTACGCACCACTTTGTACGCATGAGGAGAATCGCACCCCTCTGATGACGATGAAAATGCTTTAAGCACTAGGTCACCCCACCGCTTTTATACTCGAAATGAACTTTGAAAGGATAAGAACACTGGCATACACAATATATGGGTTCTTCTCTTGTGTCACAAAATTATCAGTTATCCATTATACTGAGGTGCAAAAGAAAGTATCCATGAAATTATAAATTGAAAGAACTAATGTTAATATTGATTACGCGTTTTAAACCGTTATTCTTTCCTGATTTCAAACATAGTAATAGGTGTCTGGCGCATAATGCATAAAACAGATAGTGTCAATGGCGCTGTTTAAGAAATGAAGTTGCAACCACATGATGCCTACCACGGTTGTAATGACATATATTTTAGTCAACAAAAGAAATGTATCGATTTTCAAAGTGAGAATGCCTTTGACATTAATCGTCAGCAGATGTATCTTATGCGAAATGCAAAACATTTATGGATGTTAAATGTTATGACTACGTACAAAAAATGTTTCAGTGCTGACATGTTTCATGTCACTAACTGTCGCTGTCAAAATGAAACTGAGACGTAAGTTTTCTTTTTCTCCCCAGTTTCATCAAATTCAGTCACAGCACTCTCTAATGCGTTCACTGCCACTCTCTTTTTTTAAAATATACAGCATTTTACATGGCTGACGGGGAAATAGAGATGCACACGTGACAGAATGAATCCGAATGTGTAGAATGACATATTGTGGTAAAATGATCTGATCGTTGAGAACGTCAAACGTGATCGCACACAGTGTCAGAATGCTAAAGTTTATGAGGTGATGAATGACACATGTCGTCACACATTTTGACTAAATGAGTCAACTGATGGCGTCAAAACTGACACGTGCTTTTACAAATGATTCCTAAATGAATAACTTCATGATGTCATGAATGGCGGATGTTGTGCATAATGAAATGTGGCAGAACGGACTGATGATGTGTTAATCCCACCTGTCTGTTGTGTTTGATGTGCCGACAGATAATCCCGGTATCTGATGTACCGACTATAGTCTGTATTGGGAAGTTGAACACCGGACAAGTAGGAGTAATATTAAATATTATCTTTTTAAGGGTTAGAAGGTAAAAACACATTTTGCAGCATTTTAATACAGTAACTGTATTTAATCATCAATGTTCCATAACATGACATTTTGACATTCATAACAATATATGAATAAGGATATATATAAATACATATCATCAACCAGTTAGATGCGACACTGCATCGAGGTATTGCACAGATTTCTGTCCGCTTTAAAATTGTCTCTTGTACATGCCCAGTTTACGATGTTTTTGTTTTTTCATCTGGCGTATGCTACCACCTTGAAGTGGCAAGGTGGTTACTTTAACATAGGCCTTTTCTTGCTTCAAATTTAAACAATCCACCACCTTCAACAGTTTGGGGCTGATTCCTGTGCCAGCCTTCCACGCGGTTTGTGGTCTTCCGACCCAAAGTGGTTGCAAGTCGCACAGCCATGATCACCCGCCTTAAGGTACCTAGTGACGTAGTCTGTAAAATTGACTACGTTGTCACTTTCGGGAGCGTGCTCCACGGCATACCACAATAGGTCACTGACCAATTCCACTGGCACATGTGGAAGGGCTACGGCACGTGGGACGAGTGTAGTTATCTTGAGGTATTCTTTGAAGGCAGACACCAGATTTCTGGACCGACTTCCAAAGCGCTTGACTCAAATAAAAGAAGCATCCTTTCACAACACTCTGTGGGAAGATTGTATTCAATTCCTGTCAAAGTCGGTGAAGATGCTGGTCGGCGACAGGCTTAACAATTCTAGAAGAGCGTTCATATGTGTTCTGTGTTATTTGGTAATAATCCATACACTAACGGGCACATTTTACCCTCCACAAAAGCATGCATGCTGTACATCTGAGTGAAGACATCGGGACAACTTGTCAGATGTCACATTACCATACGTCACATCAGCTGCAGACTCCAAATCTCAGGTTGAAGTCAGTCGCGATGATGAGCATCTTGTCTGTCGCAGTCTGATGCCAGGAGAAACTTATCACCGTAGTCATGGTGTATGTCCCTGGAAGCTCGGAGCGATGACGTGGCAGAGCAGCTCTTATCTTGGCCTTCGCTCTGTACAGAGAAGAGTTAATGGATAGATCCCGATCAGACTGATGACAGAGTCTTCAGCCCCATCATCTCGCAGGCCAACGTGATGGAAAAAAACATCAGTATTAGATTTCGACAATATACTTGGACTTAAACACATACATTCACGTAAAAAAGTAGAAATACAAAGACGGACACATACTCATATTTGAAGTCATGTATTAATACAAAACCAGAAACATATATTTTCAATTTAACGTATATTATTTTTAATGCCCATTCACTTGAATTTATGATTGACATATATTACACGAATAATAAAGTGTTATTTCTTTTTTTGTACATGCTTTGACATTGGTTTTGACAACTTCTGACCCATATTCTTTAGATGAGAAATGAATTCGTCGATCTGGATCCTGTCGTTGTAGGCTGTATGGTTGTGAGAATTATTGTAGGTTGTCACGAGGTTGTTCTGTGTGTTGATGGTGCAACGACATGTGTTCTGACAACATTTCCAGTGGACTCTGTCATCGTTCCTAGATTTTACACACAATTTGTAACCAAAGTAAACGAAATATTGACCTCCAAGACCATTAGGAATGAAACGAGGAGCTTGTGGTTTTACCATAATTGCAAATGACATAAAGCAAATCCATCTCTTACTTATAGTCCCTTTAGTGAATTCGTTCACTTAAGGAAAGTATCATATCACCTTATCAGTAGAAAAGTGTTCACTCAATAGGTAAGTGACAGTAATTGACTGACAGCTGAACTGACTCTCTGAAAATAACCATAACAGACCAGCAACACACGTGCAATACTTGATCCGGATTACTTCGGATTACTTGACCGGACAAGTGGGACGACCCCCTTATGGCGCTGTTACGGTAACAAATTGCCGTGGCAAAAGGTGTGAGAAATCCCCTCAGAACCAGTCAAATATAACACTAACAAGTCTAAGATTTTCAATATATTTGTATTGAGCAAAAACAAAGACAAGATACAAAAGAGTCACAAGAGGTTTCATGCACAACACAAATGAGTCAAATCTAGAGTAATGGGTCACAATATAATGTCAACTCACCGAAGTCTTGATGTGATAGAGAAACAGTTATGCAGAATGTAACACAACGAATGGTCAGGCAGCGGTTATGCAGATCAAGCATTGACGGAGATTGGCAGATATACTCCAGTTATCTGTGTGTATTTCCGTGTCGACAACACGGCAACCAGACCTATATATATTCAGTCACTGATTCAGGAATGTTTTAGCTCATACAGTCATCGCCATCAACGTAGATTTCTCTAGGCCATCCTAGAAGTAAAAAAATAATCAAGGGGGGTAACTCTAGATCACTTCCTTAAAGGCCTTCAGCCAAATTTGAAACGTACTGAACATTTATATTACGAAATGTGACCCATAATAATTATCATTCAAAACACAAATCGCTGTGACCCAACAACGATTATTACTTAATCAAGAATACGATGTATAGAAAATACACTCTCGTAACAACGCCCAAATTGATACATGCTGCAGAATGGGCTGATGACACAATGTGTTTATATCTAGTGGTGATCAAGGACACAGATCATGTGCGTGCGCAGTCTTCAGGACATACAAATGATTTATTTGATCAGGAAAGCATTTAGCTTCAAGGAACCCTCTGATTGCTCAAGACCCTTAGGCTTGACACAGCCAAAGAATAACCTGGTTCTCCATTCAATCGGAATGAGAGTCCGAATTAAGTTAGACAGACATCGAAAATGTGTTGGTTTTAAAGCTGTGCTAAGAAACTTCATGTTTTCGTATCTCAAAGTGGTTTTTGTTGATGTAATCATTCCAAGACAGGAAATATTTGACATCTGTATGAAAACCGTCGTGTTCACTGAGGTCATATAACCCTCTTCCTTGCAAAGGGGATACTTCTTTGTACGACCTAATGGTAAGAAACATTATATTGAGGTAAGGACCTTGAATGAAAGGGCTGTTATATTCCTTATAGTCAACAAATGTTCAGTGTTTTGCTATATATGTTCGAAAACGTATTAATGATTACAGCTTTCAGTCACAGCTTCTTTTTACATACCACAATTTGTCTGCGTGGCACGTAAGTAAATTGCATATATGATGTGGAAAATGCCATTGTTACAGGATTTATTTGACATCGTGCTTCTGGGGGGTCGTCTACCTGGCGCTAACAGTCAGTTGCTTAAGTGTAAGGGTTTGGCAGCCAATACTAATACACAAAACTAATGTAGTGATTTCCTCTAAAATGTCACCGACCACGTATTTCCAAATAATGAAGCATTTGACAATTGAATCACTGATTTCTGGAAGTCATACACCACAGGAGCTATACAATAACCAAACACAAGTACTTTCTGTCAGTTGAAGCCATGATCCTTTAGGTGATTTTTTAAAGATAAAATGAGGCCAAAGAGCAATATTGAAAAGTGCGTCTAAACGTTCAAATCTTATAAACATCTGGTGCCAGTTCTGACTGCTCCGAGCTGAACAGTGAACAGTCTTTAAATGATCTTTTGATCATTGCCGACTCGATAAAACCCATTTGCGCCCAAGACTCCAACTCTTTGAATGATAACGACTGACCAATCTAATTTATGATGTTTAACTAACTGTAACCTTTTGTCCGTATGATTTTCACCGCTGACTTACCTTTTGCGCCCTTTGAAATTGGTTTAAGCAGAAAATCCACACTAGTTTTGTTTATCATGATTTTGTCTGTTGTTTTTACATATTACTTCATTGCGTGTTCCAGTCACAAAATCGGTTTTAGCCGGCTGACTAAAATTATAAAGCATATTGATCATCAGTGTTACAGATCATATTTCACTGTCTGGGGTAAATTTCACTTCCGAAAGTACATACAAGAACAAGACCTTTCACGGTAATTCTTCTGTTAACCAACATGAGCCAAGGTGAAGTCTTATAAAATGACTTCCTCTTGTTTCTTTTGTCGGCGACATGTCAGATGATCCAGCAGCCTGCAGTCCAGTTCTCCTGGTTTTCGTGCCCCATACTTGAAGAATGTCACAGCCAGATCCTTCAAGTTGGTCTGCGTTGTTTATATTTACATCCACGGTCTTATCCCCACAATGTCACATGCATTAAACCTGAAACCAACTGTAAATCAATGTTCCATGTTTGACAAATAGATCGCAAATAAATTTAGGAATGATCATAACTGTTTCGCCTTCAGCCATGAAACCTTTATGTCAGCTGTCTGTATACCCATCTCGAAAGTCTAACGCTAACAGTATTCTAAACATACCCATATTGCCACATGTCCTACATCATCCAGTAGTAGAAACGCTATTACTCTAGTATAAAAACAAATTATCATTTAGTTGATATACTAATGTCTTGTCCTGAACCTCAAAACACATGGTTGAAACACATTTAACTCAGGGAAAGTACTGCTGAAAATTGTTGCGAAAAGTCACGGACATTCAAGATCCAAAATAGACATCAGTCAATATGTCCCATGAACTTATTTGGGTGTTTGAGTTTGAAACTTAAAATGAAAAAAAACAATAAAAACATTTACCAATCTCAGATATAATGCTTATTTCATTCCCACTTTAAGCCTGTAGCTTTTTGTGACAAAACGCAAAAAAAAACCAGTTTGTAAATCCGTTAGACATTGACTTAGTACATTATCAGTTGAGTGGCAGGTGTTTTGAGACCTGAATGATTTGCTGCCCAGGAAACCCCATTGATAGATCCGGGGACTTATGCAAATCTTTTGCCGCTAATTTGTTTGGGAAAAAACGGGTAACATAAATTAGTCCATTAAATATTAAGTACTCGGTATTTATTTCATATGCATGATTTTGTTTCTTTCACAATGTCATAATGTCGTTTTATGACTTGGTCATATGGTGAGGATCTGTATAAAAGAGAGGCGTATAGATAAAGAAAACTCGGTAAAAATACAAAGCATACCGTGTTTTACTTTAATTAAAACCTCAAAGAGTTATTACACACTTGATCATGTCTCCTATGTCATAATCAATTTTGCAACAGTTTGTAAAATGCGATCAGTGTTTGTACAAATAAACAGATCAATGACGACTGGTGACAGAAATTAATTGCAAAGACATGTCCCCAACAATGTTCGAAATGTACATTTAAAGAAAAACCATCACATGCATTGATTTTCAAACGTGCAAAATCTGGTGTTCTCATCAGCAGCTGATTACCCGAATACGTATTTTTTGGTTTAAAGGTTTTAAATCAAATTATCGAATACTATTTCTATCTCTGCAACTACGCCCTATTACAGGTTAAAGGTTTGGAAAGAAGTTTGCTAACTTATGATGTTTCTAACTGAAAATCAATCACATACAGTCACCTCCTGCGTGCTGAAGCGTTATATATTATTATATATAGAAGATCAATCAACTTCAACCATCACCCAGTGCCAATATCAAAATGTTATTACACTCCATCTGTGGGTAACAGTTAACAACATTGCATTTATGTCATTGGTGATCAAAACCTTGGAAATACACGATGATCCGGTTATTGATCTATACTAACACAGCTTATACAGAGATGTATAATTTCTTTGTGATACTGATAAAAATGATTCAACAGTTGAGTACACCCCCGTTCTCTGTACACACTGAACGCCAAAACCTATATGTTGAGTACACCTCTGGGTGTGAGTGCTCTCATTTTTTTCTCGTACATCAACGCTACTGAGAAAGTGCTCTTTCTCACCACTAAGAACCCTTGAAACATAATAAAATAATAGTTAAAGATGAGGAGTCGCTGATGTAGTTTCCACAGTTTATTCTGGAAGTGTGACCATTACAGCACGATACATAATACACACAATCATCACAGCACACCTGCAAATATGAAAGAATGAACAATTATCTATAATATTTAGTTCACCTTGCATTGGCATTTCAATGTAAATACAATAATAGTTTGTACACAGTAGCCATATCAATATTTACAGTTAGTTGGAATATTTACTAAGGGAGACAAGAAAGATAATTATTATAATGATTCATCCCTTAATAAATAAAACATATATACATAAATAACGTTTCACACAAACAAAGACTGAACATAAACATTAACATTATACCTTAATATAAATTTATCCTGTCTGACTTAACAATATGTAAAGAGACTTAATTGATGATTGAAATAGACTAAGTTACGAAATAAAACATAGTTGCTTACCTTAAAACATAATAAAATAATAGTTAAAGATGAGGAGTCGCTGATGTAGTTTCCACAGTTTATTCTGGAAGTGTGACATAGGTTGCACACAGACCCGACTTTTATAGGTCTTCGCAGCTAAGGAAACTACGTCAGCAGACTCAATTAAGTTATTTATAATTTAGACTTTAACAATTTAACAATTAAACCTAACTACATGATTTTGTTAAACAATGGCATGGAGATCTATGAAATAATACTAATTAATTGAATTGGCGGTTGACAAGGTGAGCTATATTAATTACAAGCTCGCTTACTTGGCAACTAGATGTTGTTATAAGAGATTAACGGATTAGCGTCTGCCAAGCTTGAAACTTATGACAATGGCATGGAGAACTGTGAAACGATACTAATTAAATGAACTGGCGGTTGACTAGGTGAGCTATATTAATTACAAGTTGTTTACCTGGCAACTAGATGTTGTTACATGAATAATAACCTGCCAAGCTTGAAACTTATGTTACAATAAAAGTGGACAATATAAATATATACATAAATTATGTTAAAATATTACAGTAAAAATACTCTAAAATACTTGATATTAAAATAAGAAAAAGGTACATGTTTTGTCACTGGGACAATACCCCTCTGTGACGACAAGCTTTTGCCCTCAAAAGCGGCATAAAACATGGGGAAAACTAACAAATAGGTAAAGCTGGCGCATTCGTTAATGGTTGATACATATTATGGTGTAGAAAAAATAGTGTTGCTGAAAATGGCATACTCATAATTTTATTGATACGGTAACGGGCAATAGGAGAAATTTTAATGACATTTGGTACAACAAGCATCTGACGGTTAAGCTGGCTGGTAATGGTGAACTTAGAACAATTAATGTACAAGGTTGGAAAGAAAATGCCGTCAGTCTTGATGTCAGACAAATCATGTGGAACATTTACATCTAGGAAAGATGGACAGAGCGACAAGTACATTAAAGGTACCATCTGACACATTGTACCTGTTGACAGTTCTAAATAAATGTAAGTATGGTAACGATTACGTTGATAAAGTTTGTAAATTATCACAATGAGGAGGATAAGACACAAAAATGATAAAATAATTGGGATTTGTTCATAAAGGACTTTGACTGCAGGTAAAATATTTACTGGAGCAGGAGTTGATGGCAATTGATATTCAAAATGGGGAAGTTCACTTTTTACTGGAGCTGCTTGAGTTACTAAACAAAGGGCTGTTGTAAGGGATCTGAGCTTAAAGAACATATATACAGTGGCTATTACACAGAAGATTGAAATTGCCAAAGATGAAATAGTAAGCCAAAAGTTTAAAGTAAATCCGCTGCTTTGAATAGAAATTTCACCATTTAATAGAGAATCTGTTAAGGTTTTATAAATGACATTGTTGTTTTTGACCTTTTTAACCATGCGCTTTAAACTCAGATGATCACTGTTATCATTAGCAATTACCTCACTGAATTTGTGATCATAAATTTGAAAATCAGGAATTTGTACAGAAATAGGGGCAGGGTAGGTGGTGTCACCCATAATAGCATCTAAAGAGTTATCGTCAAAGAAGTGCTGTAACAGTGCAAGGTTAACTGGATGCAAAAGAGTTAAATTAGAAGTGTTATTATTGCATTTGCCTAGTTTTGCTGGGATTAAGTAGGTTTGAGTGCTTAGTGAACACATGCAAGGTGTACTTAGCATACAGAAATTGCAACCCTGGACAACTTTTTGACCAGATGGACAACTAAGAGTGAGTAAGGGAGTGTTGTAAACTAATGCAGTAGTTGGGTTAATTTGCTTTACCTTTGACTGCCGTTCATGTACAATAAAACGGAAATTACAGAGTTGCTTAATATCGAATTTATTATTGAGAAATAGTGCCATTTCACAAGAGGGTACAGATGCTGAAATGAAAGTTGGGTAAAAGGGGCAGTGTAGTGTAGAAGAACCATAGCATAGTTGATGTTCTTCTTGTGTTAAGGGTGTGTAGTGTTCATGGTTGACAGACAAAGCAATGTAAGAGGGAAGGTGTAAAAGTTGTGTAGCATGTTCAGAGGATGAGTTAATTGGTACTGGAAAAGACAAAATGTTAAATATATTGAACGATTGTTTAAGAGAGCTGATAGGAAATTTGACTGAAATATAAAGCTTATTAGGAGTGGGCCTGGAATACAAAAATTTAGCATGGTTATAATAAAACTGAGGAGAAGATTGCAAGACGTTGAAACCAATGTATTTTGTATGTAGAATCTGTTTAATATGGTGAATTGTTTTGGACAGAACATCCGGTGAAATAAGTGAAGGCGAAAGTTTTCCCTTAACTAAATCATGCACACCAAGTTTAAATTCTTCTAATTTATGTTCAATTAGAGAGGCTTGCTCTAACTGGTGTGTCATGATAGAAGAAAGGGATGCAAATGCTTCCTTGAGACTATTGTAAGAGGCTGAAATACTGGCAGTGGCATGCCGTATAGCCTGGTGGTTGAGCTTGATTCCTTGTAGGGCATTCTGGAATCTGTGGTCAACGGTGGACATGATGGATGACATGTGATGAGAGTATTGGGTTAAGGAATTTGCTACATGGAGACTATTCTGTGTTAACGCATTAATATGCTTTGCCAGAATGTTGACATCCTCAGTGGTAGCAGTTCCGAAAAGTTCTTTGGAGAATTGTCCAATAAATGAAAGTAGAGCGCGCTTGGTTCTTTGGTTCTTGGGTGGCCGTGAAATAGGGATAAGGGACTGGATCTGATGAGTTGTAATGTTAAGGAACGAGGCACACCGGATCTTGATGGCGTTTAGATTGGCTTGGATGATCTTCACAGCATTACAGGTAGCATTATCTCGATGGCAACCGGTGATGGATTTCATGTGGAATTTCGTTGGAAGGTCAAGTTCGTAGGTGTGGATCCAGTATTCATCTGCGAACCTGACCTTTGCTGATGGCTTGAAGACGATACCATAGTTGATCCTCTGGATGAGTTGACTGTCAGCTGAAGACGAGCTCAACTGCACCATGATAAGTAATCCCAAGAATACAAAGCCAATGAGATTAAAGACACCTGAAAGAAAGAATAATGTTTTTGGATAGGAACAAGTCTCAATGAGGAAGCATTACGTCTAATACAACCTTCTAGCACTAAGGAACCTTAATTAACTAAGGTGAAGGGAGGCTTATTCACATCCATAATTAGTAAGTGTTAGTAAATTAGAAGAGGAGAATGACAGAAGGAGGAAAGTATTGGCTATATATGGGATATCATGGTCTGTTGTTTCTTGTGAAAAATTTCGGTTGGCGTTTTCTTCTTTTTCCAGAGAGGGTGATCTTTGCATGGAAGTCTTGTAGCACATCCGCTGGTATGTTTGCAGCTGGTTCCCATGATGCTGGATGTCCTACCCACTTCACTCTGTAGATTCTTTTTCCTTTGGAAGTCTTCATTCTAAGGATCTTTTCTACGGGGTATAGGGTGTCATCCTGTGTTGGAGTTGGTGTTGGAGTACTTGGCGGATCTGGATGTTGATCCGGAATATCCTGTGCAGGTGTCTGGGTGTCTTGGTCTTGAATGATATGCTGGACTTCTTGCTCATCTTGATCCTGGTGATTGGCTGTCTGGCGGAGATGGAATGGCTTTAGACGATTAGCATGTACCAGGGCTTTATGTTCTTTCTGTGTCTCGGCATGGAAAAGCTTGAAGGTATGGTTTGGTCCAATGTCACGAATGTACCAGGGTCCTGTCCATTTCTGGGTTAGCTTAGGGGAATGGCCTTTCTGAACTTTGGGGTTATAAAGGAGGACTGTGTCACCAATCTTGAAGCTTGGCTCTGCTGCCTTCAAGTCATGACGATCCTTTGAGAGTTGCTTCGCTATAGTGATGTTTTCTCCAGCTATATCCCTGGCTATCTTGAGGTTGTCAAGGATTGATTGAAGACGCTCTTTGGTATCAAGAGGAAGGGTATCTTTGGGAAGCAGTTTCGTGTCAAAAGGAAGCATCATTTCTCGGCCGAAGAGCAGGTAGTGTGGTGAGTAACCAGTGCTCTGACAGGGCATCTTCCTTAGGGCCATCATTATACAAGGAATAAGGGTATCCCAATCATCTTGTCGTTCGTTGGAGTAAATCCTCATCACTTGCTCGATTGTACTGTTCCGCCTTTCACATACTCCATTTGTCTCAGGATGATACGGAGATGTCAGATAGTGCTTGATATCTAAGAGTTCGCAGAGAGCATTTACCAGTTTTGATGTAAATTGTCTTCCTCTATCTGTGAGAAGGGACTTTGGGGCACCATACCTTGTAAAAACTTCATTGAAGAGGAGTTGGGCTACTTCTGTGGCTTCTTGAGTCTGCATTGGAAAGGCTTCTGTCCATTTAGAATAAGAATCAATGGCAAGTAGAACATATTTATTACCTTTTGCTGATTTGGGTAATGGGCCAAGGATATCAACATGGAGGCGATCAAAGGCTGGTTCTGTAGGCATGGGTACCATTGGTGCAGGCTTATGATGTGCTGGACGCTTGGACTTCTGACATTCTTCACAGGATTTGATGTACTCCTCAATGCTCTGGTACATACCTGGCCAGAAGTAATTTTGAAGAAGTGCTTGTCTGGTCGCATCACGTCCAAAGTGGCATCCTCCAGCTTTTGAGTCATGGTAGGCTCTCAATAGTTGTTCCCTATCTTGTCGTGGTACAGCAAGCTGTCTGATAGTGGGATGGCGATTGGGCTTGGCTCCTCTGTGTTTCATTCGGAAAAAGTGATACAGGGTCCCATTTAAAATATCATATTCCATGCATATACCTACGAGACCTTGGATTTGGGCTTCTGTGTAGTTGGTGGGTGCTTCTTCCTTCTCTTTATAGTCAAAGATGAGCTTGAAGTCAGGACAGTTCCTTTGTCGCTCAGCAATGTCATCAGTGAAATCTTCTCGAATCTGAAGTGCAGTCACTGATGGTTCTTCATTCTCATACTGGAAGGTCACAAGAATGGATTCTGATTCGCTCTTGTTCTTTGGAGCTGAAGGAGTGGAGGAGGTCGTGGTTGCAATAGGGATGAATGGTGAGTCATCATCATCTTCCTTGACATCTGGTTCTGGGTAGGTCCTTCTGGAGAGAGCATCAGCATTGGTATTCTTCTTTCCGGCTCTGTACTCTATGGTGAAGTCATACTCCTGGAGTTTAAGAGCCCATCTAGCAAGTCTACCATTACCAGTTTGCTTGAAGGACTGAATATAAGTAAGTGCCTTATGGTCAGTGAATACTTTAAATTTGTTACCTGTAAGATATACCCTGAATGTATTGATGCCTTCTAAGACTGCAAGACCCTCCAACTCTGTAATTGGCCATTTCCTTTCAAATTTGTGTAGTGACCTACCTCCATAGGCAATGACTCTCTCATGACCCTCATCATCTAGTTGTCCAAGAATATATCCTATGGCTTCGGTTGAGGCATCAGTGGTTAAAATAAATGGTTTCTGAAGGTTGGGATATGCCAGAACTGGAGATGAACACAGGGCAGATTTTAATTGATCAAATGCTTTTTGACATTCGTCAGACCAAATGAAATCAATATCTTTTTGCAAAAGTTTATTTAATGGAGTAGCTATTTTTGAAAAGTTTTTGACAAAACGTCTATAGTAGCTGGCTAAGCCTAAAAACTGTCGAAGGTTTTGCTGGGTTTGGGGTTTGGGAAAAGATGAGATTGCTTCTACTTTTAAGGGGTCAGTTTCAATTCCAGTTTCTGTAAAAATGTGGCCTAAATAGGTTACCTGTTTTGCTGCAAATCGACATTTGCTGGGCTTCAGTGTAAGTCCGGCCTCTTTGAGTTTGCTGAAGACACACTTGAGGTGGTGTAGGTGCTCAGTAAAGGTTTTACTGAAGACAATGATATCGTCAACATATATGAGTACATACCTCCAGTTCATTTCCTTAAGAGCCTTGGATATTGTTGACTGAAATGTCATTGGTGCATTTTTAAGACCAAATGGGAGTCTATTCCATTCAAAAATTCCTTCTTGACAAATAAAAGCTGACTTGTGCTTAGTGGCAGGATGGAGGGGGATCTGCCAAAATCCACTAGCACAATCAAGAACGGAGAAAAATTTGGCTTCCGAATTTCCTACTGAGTCTATTACATCATCAAAACGGGGTAGGGGGAAAAATTCACTTTTGGTGACAGCGTTAAGGCGCCTGTAGTCAACTGCGAATCTATACGTACCATCTTTCTTGCGTACCATTACCACTGGGGATCTCCACTCAGAGTCACTGGGTTCTATAATGCCTGCATCTAACATTTCTTTTACCTGTTTAGCACATTCAGCCCTAACTGGCACAGACTGCCTGTAGAATGGCATCTTGACAGGATCTGCTTTAGCAGTTTTAATTATATGCTGATGCAAATCTGTCTTGCCAAGTTCTGTCCAGTCTTTGGCAAAAACAGCACGTTGAGAT
Organism: Haliotis asinina; assembly: GCF_037392515.1. Classification (NCBI taxonomy): domain Eukaryota; kingdom Metazoa; phylum Mollusca; class Gastropoda; order Lepetellida; family Haliotidae; genus Haliotis; species Haliotis asinina. The sequence continues at coordinate 45,389,133 of NC_090290.1, read as the reverse complement.
TGTAGAAAGCACTGTAATTCTTGTTTCTGCTCTTGTGTAAGGTCAGAGTTACTGAGGTCAAAAGAAATATCAGAATTAGCACTTACCTCAGGGTGAGGTTTGGAAACTTCAGACTTTACTGGTTCATCCAAAGGTTGTACAAACGACTCATCAACTTGTGATGCAGTAGCTAGAACTTTGCGTGGTGAAAGGTGAATAGGTTTGTCAGTGACATTCATTATACACATAACTGCTTTCTTACCCTGAGTATTGATTAGGCACTTGGCTCCTACAAGTTCTTGTGAGTGAAGCCATGGAACTGGTTCCAGTAGATAGATGCCAGGGGAAGAGACCCGGGAAATAGTAACAGGTATATTGCACTGAGATCTGGGTGGAATGGTATGTGGTTTATTGTTGCGTGCTATGCCTGCATTTGTTTCTACAAGTGATACTTGAATAGTTCCATCTTGAATGGAAATGCAACGATTAGGAAGGCTAATGGTCACTTTGTTAGTATCTAAGAAATCTATGCCTAAGATTAGAGAATGGTGCAAGTGTTTAAACACAAGAAAGGTGTGCTCAATCGTGACATTTGAGATTGAAAGTGGTAAAGTAAGATAACCAAGAACAGGATGTGCTTCACCACCTACACCAGTGATAGAATGGTAAATTGAGGGCTTAAGATTGCTAAGTGAAAAGCCTGCTTTTTCTACCAAAGATAAACTAACACATGATACTTCAGCTCCAGTGTCTATCAAACCTGTAGTACAGACTGAATTGACCTTAACTTTGATTGTATTTTTCTGCATGGGCGCAGTTAGATTTACTGAAGGAATTTTATTGAAGGTTGGTCGTGAAATGTTTTCAAAAGGTTTGGGATTATTTGGAGGTGTTGAATTGTTTCCTGTTTGACATGAAGTTTTGGGGGATTCTGGAAGTTTTAAATGATTTTCGGGAGGGAATTTTGACTTAGGCTTAAAGGCAGGTTCTGTTTGTATGGAATCTGAACCATACTCTTCAACATAGTGCCTGAGCCCCTCTCGAGGATCAGGCACCCTATCCTAATGTCTGGGTGCTGATCGACAAGCAATTTCAGCATGCCCCGGTTTATTACAACGGTTACAGAAATGATGATAAAATGGACATTGGTTTCTAGAAGGACACCAACCTGAACATCCGTTACACCGATCAGTATGCCGTGGCTGAAATCCAGGAGTCTGTGGTTGCTGAGGTAGATGTCCAAAAGCAGCATGATGTGGGGGCTGAGCTTGGTACAACTGGGACTGTTGCTGGTATTGTCCATGGTGACGTCGATACTGCCGACGGGAATAATGTGATTGGTGCTGTCTTGATTGGAACTGCTGCTGATGTTGCTGAGGATACCGTGCCTGGTGCTGCTCTGGTTGGTACTGGTCAGGATGCTGGTACTGTGGCTGGGACTGGAACCGCTGTAGCACACTTTCAAGTAGGCCTGCCAACTTATCTGCTGGATCTTTGGTTGATATGGCCTGAACTGGAAGGTGTTCCATCTCCAGCTGCTCTGCTAGAAGGGCATGGCGTCTTAAGTCGCTAAGGGTTTTAGGCTCCTTATTCCCCACTACTTTCCTCAGCTCTGGTTTCAGTCCTTGCAATGCCACTCGGACCTGAATGTTAACTGGCACATCATCACCTGATAGCACACTCAGATACCTGTCAATGTACTGGTTCACAGTTTCTGTTGGAAGTTGTTGCATTAGGAGGGATGCTGGGTTCAGGCTTGTCTGGGAATATCTGTCCTCTATGGCTTGAAGCAGGGTCTCAACATCCGTCTCCATGCCAAATGCCATAGAATCGAACCAAACTTTAGCTGATCCTTCCAGGAGAGTTGGAATAATGATCTTCTGATGGTCAGCACTATACTTGTTAATTTTGAAGGAATGTCTTAGTCTATTTAAAAAGAGTTTTACGTTTGCTCCCTCACGGAATTTATCCAAAAACAATGGAGAATGTGACACTGCCATGGTGACTGGTGGATTCTGTGGTTGCTGCATTCCTGCTTCTCGTTCTTCCACTTGGGATGTGCTGGTATTAGGGTCTCGTTGATGATGTATGTCGGCGTTGATTGTGGACTGATTACTGTCAGAACCAGATACCTGCGTCGTCCTGGATTGCTGGGTGCCGGAAGTACTGGATCTGGGGTTTGGGTGCACTGGGGTGGTGCTGGACGACTGGCTCCGGAGTCCGTAGGGGGTCAATGTAGGATTTGCGCCCTTGGTTTTGGAGTTGCTCATCGAGGTACCGAATCTTCCACTCTTCATCCACCAACTGAGAAAGTGCTCTTTCTCACCACTAAGAACCCTTGAAACATAATAAAATAATAGTTAAAGATGAGGAGTCGCTGATGTAGTTTCCACAGTTTATTCTGGAAGTGTGACCATTACAGCACGATACATAATACACACAATCATCACAACACACCTGCAAATATGAAAGAATGAACAATTATCTATAATATTTAGTTCACCTTGCATTGGCATTTCAATGTAAATACAATAATAGTTTGTACACAGTAGCCATATCAATATTTACAGTTAGTTGGAATATTTACTAAGGGAGACAAGAAAGATAATTATTATAATGATTCATCCCTTAATAAATAAAACATATATACATAAATAACGTTTCACACAAACAAAGACTGAACATAAACATTAACATTATACCTTAATATAAATTTATCCTGTCTGACTTAACAATATGTAAAGAGACTTAATTGATGATTGAAATAGACTAAGTTACGAAATAAAACATAGTTGCTTACCTTAAAACATAATAAAATAATAGTTAAAGATGAGGAGTCGCTGATGTAGTTTCCACAGTTTATTCTGGAAGTGTGACATAGGTTGCACACAGACCCGACTTTTATAGGTCTTCGCAGCTAAGGAAACTACGTCAGCAGACTCAATTAAGTTATTTATAATTTAGACTTTAACAATTTAACAATTAAACCTAACTACATGATTTTGTTAAACAATGGCATGGAGATCTATGAAATAATACTAATTAATTGAATTGGCGGTTGACAAGGTGAGCTATATTAATTACAAGCTCGCTTACTTGGCAACTAGATGTTGTTATAAGAGATTAACGGATTAGCGTCTGCCAAGCTTGAAACTTATGACAATGGCATGGAGAACTGTGAAACGATACTAATTAAATGAACTGGCGGTTGACTAGGTGAGCTATATTAATTACAAGTTGTTTACCTGGCAACTAGATGTTGTTACATGAATAATAACCTGCCAAGCTTGAAACTTATGTTACAATAAAAGTGGACAATATAAATATATACATAAATTATGTTAAAATATTACAGTAAAAATACTCTAAAATACTTGATATTAAAATAAGAAAAAGGTACATGTTTTGTCACTGGGACACTACTCTAGTTCCTAGATCTCCAGACGTCTTATACTTACATCACTGCTTCCTTCAGAGAATTTCGCAAGATCACTAACTGACTCATGACGCTGTGTACGAGTTACAGCTACAGAATATACTGTTAATACATATGTTCAGGATTCACCGTTGTCTTAAATTTTATGATGGAGAAAATAACAAATAATAATCAAAGAGGGCATGTATCATTCTTACTACACAAGTTGTGCAAGTAACATCGAATAACTAAGCCCTCAAATCTCATTTTGAAATTAGTTTTCAATTTGCAACATTATACAGCGACAAGCAACAGATTTAACGAGGCAATATATTGTAATAGTATCCTATTAACTGTCCTTATCGAGTATATTTAAATGGCAGACTATCTCCTCTCGTCCCACTAATACGTCGTATACTGAGATCATAGCGTACGCTCCACTAACACAGATGCCACACAATGACAGAGGACGACCGTTTAATGTCATAAAAACAGACATTATTATTGACCTTCTTTATATGTCTCTATTTCTTCCATGATCCAAGACTGGATTTGATTAAAATACCAGAGAAACCAGATAGTCACTTAATTGTTATACAAATACACCGACCCTAAGTTAAAAGATGCATGATATTTGCATGCGGAGATAAACCAACTTCATACTTACATGTGAGAGGCATTAAGACCTGATGTTTTGGCCACATGGCTACCCCGTATAGTATGCATTCATAAACACTTATTCGTGTTATCTGAGAAATTATAAATGAGAAAGGTATTAGCTTCACATTTTGTACCTGCATGTGGAGATAGAAATCGGTTGTGTAGTCTAAAACCTCGTGTTTTGACCACATGGCTACCTGTCCCCTCTGAATACTATGCATGGGCCGTAATTCGCATTAACAGTGAGTGAGTTTTGTTTTACGCCGCTTTTAGCAATATTCCAGCGATATCACGGCGGGGGCACAAGAAAATGCATTAACACTGAATACACTAAGGATTAATTTTGTTAAAAGAGCATAAGTGTGCCAGACATGGACTGAAATAATCAAAAGAAATGGGGTGTCAAAAATGATGAACTGGTATCAAGAGGAACCAACTTTCTGCCTTTGACCATTTCTTTGCTTTTGTTGATAATGGTCACAGCCCAATGGCGTTTGGCAACGTTTAGATAACATTCGTAATGTCTTGGTCAAATCCAAGTGCAGATTTGATGAGTAGTATTTCTTTTCCTCATTACCTATTTACCTTATCCTATGTGTTTATATCTATCGGCGGTAAGTAGTAAGTCCACCAGAAAACAAATATTTCTCACTTCATGCGTTTTGTATTATTTCAGTGACATCTGGCTAGACACCGTTTAGACATCGTCTATTTGCTTGCAAATTCACACAACTGATGTTTGCTCTCCGTAACACATGATATTAACTGTTATTAAAAACTGTTATTTAAATCGACTGCATGCATGGAATATAGCCTCTTTTCATTTTTTGATGATATGTAATAAGCTGTTATACTGTTCACTGAAATCTCAACAGACAAACAGGATGACACACATACTCACGCATATGTAAGTCATCTCTCCTCTCTGTTAATGTTTTCTGAAAAGTCGAGGCCAATGACAGTAGTTGTAATGTCTTGGGTATATAATATCATTGTTTGGTATACGCTTCACAATCTGTGGAGACAGTTTTAGCTCAAGGTTCATCATTTTTACGTGTTATGGCTTGGAAGATAAAACTGCATTATGGCATGCGGACATTTCAATGAAGACACAGTGGAGGACGTAATTGGTGTTATTGGAGGTAACTTAGTGTAACATATTTGCTGAAATCGGAACACTAGGCCAGATATACATTGGCGCAGCAGGACCCTAACATCATTATATCACACAACTAGTGGTCACAGGAGAAACAACGTTTTTATCTTGTGTTGCAAATCCATTAAATTCTCGACAAATCTCGCCATAATGGACTCGTTTGACTCAGGATTAAATGTTACACCTGCAGAAGGCAGACGGATGCTCCAGGCGTAATTTAATCACTATCTGTAATCTCTGACTGACGTTGTCAATATCAGTGGGAACTCTGAATCTCCTCATTCATGGGTAATGTACGATGCATTCACTCCATGGAATAAGAAGACTCCTTGACAGTCGGACACTAATCGGCAGGTCGAAAGATACTTTTTCTCTCGGTTCAAGAGACGACGTCCTACAATGGGGCCTCTGTTGTAGAGTGATTTTCGTTGAATAACACATCCAACAATAAGAGAGGGACAGTTGATGTGACTAGTGCCAGAATTCTGATTGAACATTTGGTTCTGATATAACATCGTCTGGTTGTATAAAATCTGTATCAGTATAGCTAAGTCAGCAGAATGCCTTGGTTTGGGAGATGTTTGAACCTTGAACAAACTGTGACAACATCATCTTGAGCAATCTCAGGGCAACTAGATGGCGGTGATACTAAGAATAACACACAAAGACCATGTGGGCAAGAAACCAGATTGAAGATCATCGGAATTCTGGTACTGTTGTGTCTTCAAACTAATGCTAAAGGGATATTGTTTTGTGCCCATGTAGAAGAACATTGCCCTGGAGATTCCTGTCATCGGAACTGATATACTTGGCAAACATTTTGAATGGAAGTTCGATTTATGTTATGACAACTCCTGCTGCTGAAGATGAAGAAGAATTGAGGAGTCATGTTTCATAAAATCATGTCGCACAGTCACACATGGTTCAGGACGACACACGTGGTCACTCCATGAAAGACATGACGAGTGCAGCACTGACTGTTTCATTGGTACGAGCATCACCAGATTACAATATCAAAATACTATAGTTTCATGCTATACACACTGACCAATCAAACTTTCATTTAGATTTATTTAGCTACGTCAGTATTGCCAAGCTAAAAATTTACAAACACGTAGTCTTCTGTGTCCTAAACTGTGTACAAGCCACAAACTAGGGTACTGTCCTCATCTGGCCCTATCACTCATTTGTTTGATCGGGAAAACCTTTTTGCTTTGTGGAAGGAGTCCACTGATTGGTCAACAACTCTAGGGTCAACACAGCCACAGGGAAACCTTTTTCTCCATTCGATCGGAATGAGAGTCTCAATTGGGTTAGAAAGAAATCGAACATGTGTTGGTTTTAGAGCTATGATGAGAAACTTCAGGTTTTCGTGTCACTGAGTAGTTTAGTGTTGATGTAGTCATTCCACAGCAGGAAATGTTTGACAGCTGTATTTCTGAAAACCGTCGTGTTCACGGAAGGCTTATGATCCTCTTTCTTCCAAAGGCGATACTTTTTACACGGTTAAGCAAATTACTTTGATGTAACATCAGGACTAAGAAAGGCTTGAATGAAAGTCGTCAATACTCGTATGCTACATACATCCGAAAATGTAATTCACTATTACATGAAACATAAAAATACCGATTTACTTAGAAAATAAACACCGTTCCTTCGATTTCAATAAAGATAATGGTCCGTATTCATGTTACTGTTGTTCATCCTGGCACTTTTTTTAAATTTCAAATATAATGCAGCGACATATGACGTTCATGTTTATTAGATCGTGGCTCCTAGAGCTCGTTCACATGGCACTACCTGTCTATTGCTTAAGTGTCAGCACTAATACACAATAACGGTAAGCTAATTATGTGATTTCCTTTTGGCACAGGCTAACACAGACAAACGCAGTCAATTCGCTAACACGCCCCGCTTATCACTAAGTAATGGTCAGTAGCCTCGTGATTTAAAGCACTGTCTGATCACAACAGTCAAATCCTAGAATCCTGGACCCAGTTATTTTAATGCTAAATTGAAGCGGTGCCTTACATTAACATGAAGTCGTGACTATCACTGCTGTAAAAGGGCTCTCTAAACGTCCTTGAGTAGAAAAACCAATGACATACTCCATGTACTTCTTTTCTTAGGTAAATATGAGTTAATAATCTCCATGATAATTGTATCATATTTCAGTGTTAGCATTTAGTCGGAAAAGAAAATATAGACACATCGTGCTTGAAATACTAAACTTTTGAAACTTTTGAAACTTTTGAAGCAAATGAAACAAACAAACAAACATCAACACAACCTTTACCTCTCAGTTGATTTTATCAAATATTGGTATTCAATTACGAATTCATATAGATATTACATGTACTTCAAGGCCTGTTCTTAGTCAACATGGTTTCACTGCAAAACATGTAATAATTTTCATTTGAAACTTTTCAAGTTAAAGAAAGCGGTTTCTTTAACACACAACAGTTATATCGATTCTCTTGGAACTCACACATTAACATGATGTAATTTAGTTCAATATGATACATATTTCAAACAATAAAACATCTACTTTCTATTTAACATCCAAACAGAGGAAATCAGTTTCACGTCACAATGTCCTTAGGACATTGCCTGCTGTTAATTTTGGAATATGGCCTTTTCTCTCAATGAGTCTCAATGTTATATGCACAACAGGTAAGGTACGATGCAATAACAATAAATGTATCAGATCTTGAAATCAAACCTATTCACAAAATGCCTCTTATATATCATCGTGGATCACAGCTTCTTTTATCATGGAGGTTTCACTGATGTTACATTTGACACTTCATATTCTTTACTTTTTAAAGAAGTTTAAAACCTTCGATACATCCCGTTTCAGGAGATGAAAGAAAAGAACGTTTATTGAACTATAATGGATGTATCCCAGGAACACATTCTTTACCGGGATTCTGAAGCGGACTACACACAAACATATTTAAGGTATTGTCTGATATTTAATTCAGAAACTTTGCCGTTACTTTTTTCAAAATAATTTGCTTTGTGTCCTACTCAACGAGGATGACTCATAGGTCAACCCGGGGTACTTAGGTGGTCTAGTGGTAAAAGCGTTCGCTAATCACGCCAAAGAGAATGCACAAATCAAGGTCTTATAACTTAGTGCTATAAGGTATATTACAGGTTGTAATAATGATTTGAAAGTCAAATAATTCTTTAAAAATGTGGATTTACATTGTAAATCATGTTCGACCTGGGAATATAAACTGTTTATATCACGAACTCTTTGTGTAAAAGTATAGTAAGAGTACAAGTTTTCTGCATCTTGCGCTATCCAAACATGAACAAACCACATGTGAAAATTAAGTGACGGACATCTGCAACCGATGTATGATTGCCATTTTCATCAACTTTTTTGGACGAATAAATAAGACTGTGTGATTCCATTCCTGATCATTTTAACCAAAATTTTATAACACCTATTTCAGTGGACATGTGTACCACATATCTTCCACATTCACCCAGTATGTCTTATTGGATGCCTGTTTGCAAAACTTCAAAAATAATTTGCACTATGTAGTTTTTTCAAGCTTTCCGCCTTTTCTAAGCATTCATAATATCTAGCGCCCAAACTTCTGAACCATACAGTACTGCCATCCTGATTTTATGATATGAACAGCTCAATATGATTTATGATGTTAATCCTTTTGCCATATAATTTTCACTGCTATTTTACATTTTGCGATCACTGAAATCTCTTTAAGTAGCTAGATAATCGAGACTAGTTTCTCCGATAGTATTTCATATTTATTATTATTTTGAAGGTTGCATTTGCAAATTATTTTATTGTGCATTCCAGACAGAAAGTCAGTTTCACCCGGCTCACTATAGTGCAAAGGAAGACAGAAGACAGTGTCTCGCTTGCTCAAGAACTGCACATGATACATGTTTCTTAGCGTTACTGTTGATTGTCAGTGTTACAGATCATGTGTCACTGTCTCGGCTAAACTTCACTTCCGGGAGTACATAGAAAGAGGAGACCTTTCATGATAATTCTTCTGTTAACATTTACCAATGGTATTCAAGATGAAGTCTTGTAAAATGACTTCCTCGGGATTCTTTTGTCGGCGAATGTTGGAGCAGGATTGAATAAAGGCTCAAGTGCACATCTTTGCGGGATGCTGCAGCATCCCGCAGTAAAATTCGAATGGCTTTTGTGTCTCATGCTTGTGGCATTTCAAAGTCACACTCTTCAAGTTGGTCTGCGTTCTTTCATGTCATTTCCAAGGGGGAATCGCAACAAAATTACATGTATTCAAACTGAACTCACTCAACTGTATATCCATGTTCGATGTTTGACAAACTGGTCGAAAATAACTTTGAGAATAGTCACTATTGTTTTGACTGTCGCTATGAAACGTTATGTCAAATTCCTGTTTACCCATCGCCAAGCTGTAACGCTAATTGTATTTCAAACTGTCTACGGCTCGTCTAACTTCATATAATTACATTATATGTTGTTCACTGGTTCACTGGTTCACTGGTTCACTAGTCCCTCGGGGCGCATGAGTTGATGTATCTCGATGTTTGTCTATGTTCCGTAAGTCCGAAGCCCCGAAACAACAACGAGGGTACATCAACCCATGAGACCCGAGGGACCAGTGAACAAGGTATTTCTCTTACCAAACACCACAATGTTAATTTTAAACTGTTTGAAGCATGATAATCGGATCGTATGCTTCGGCTAACCTGTGTGAATCAAAGGATTCGAATCTTGTTTTTGTTGTTTTTCCCGCAGGATTTGATCGCCGCGGTGTAATTCCCCTTTTCAATATTCACAGGGACTACATTTCAACGTTTTGTCAAAATGTATTTATTGGAATGCGAAGTGTTGATATAATTGATATCTGTAGACACGCGGGTGAGATTCTATTCATCATTCAAAATCATTCTTCATTAGTGTTCAATGAAAAATGTACATCTCTGAACACAGCACTGGCATTAGATTAGAGCAACGATGTCATAGCAGTGTGACGTCATCAAGTTCATGACGTCATAGCATTGTCGAGGCATTGTGCAAAATCTACTCTCAAGCGATATCTATTAGGACATATCGTCTGATCTCACACAAGCGATATCTCCTGTGGAACACAGTTTGGGATGATAAAAAGAAGTACTACTACGAAGTACCGAATGAGCTGCTATTGGCAGCGGGGTACATTACAATGTACCTCGATTGTAAATGGACACATTGGAAATGATATAGGAGCGCTTAACCAATCGGAAAACGACATTATGTGTGAGGTAAGATAATATCCAATATCCCCCAGCAATAGAAACGCTGAGCGTTTTCATCTATACATTAGCAGAAATACAAGAACTAGTTGCTTTACCAATGTTTTGGCCTGAACCTCAACACATGAAAAGACGATAACGGAAACTAGTAAATTAAATGTTTTTTATTAAGTATCTATGATTTTATTACTTTCATAACGTCGTTTCATGACTTGGTCACACGTTAAGTGTGTGCATGAACGATATGAACTTATGAGCAATGAAGGTTCAGTAGAAAAACAAAGCATACTGTGTTTTAATTTCTTTGAAAATTCAAAGAACTATTTTCAGATTTGATCATGTGTTTTGAACCATAATGCTTTTTGCAACAGTTTGTACAAATGATCGGTGGTTTGATAAAAAAATTGGTGTAAATTCTTAACTTGATGTAGAAATAGACTGATCAATGACAACTGGTGACAGAAATGAATTGCAAAGATGCATTGATTTTCAAACATAAAATGTCTCAGATACATGATCCCGTCAGCAGTTGATTGTCATCATGTACTAGTATTTTTGTTTTAATGTTTTGTAACAAAAGTCATCTCTGACTGCAACTTATCCCTACGATACGTCAAAATATGGGACGAATATTACTGAGTTATGTGATGCTTTAATTGAAAATCCGTCACATACAATCAGCTCAAAAGACAATCAGGTATTGGTTTATACTACAACAGCTTCTAAATACATTCATGATTCCTCTGATACTGTTGAGGATGATGACGTTGTCCAAGGCGGCCGATTTCTCTGTGTATGTTGTAAACGCTTTGGTACTAATCTACCTGCTCTATGAGTATGTGTCCAGGTGCATCAGCTCTATTGAAGTTCTCGTGGGTTTCAGCAACATCTATGATATTTCACAAATACATCACTTTCTTCACAAAATATGCTCATTAACTGGAACACTGTTGAAATCTACGCTACAACAAACCGACTCACTCATGACGCTGTGCCCGAGTTATAGGTACACAATATGCAGTTGGTACATACGTTTACTCCAATCACTATTCACAGTAGTCTTAAACTTTGGAATGGAAAACTGCATTTTCACTCCAGCTGTTATGCAAGCAACATCGTATAACTAAGTCCTCAAATGCCATTTTGAAATTAGCTTTCCATCTGTAACATTATACACCGACAACGAACGGATTTAACGAGGCAATATATAGCAATAATGTCCTTTTAACTGTCCTCATCGGGTATATTTGAATGGCAGATTATCTCCTCTTGTCACACTAATAAGTCGCATACAGTACCGTTCACTAACACAGATGCCACACAATGACAGAGGACGACAGTTTAATGTCATAAAAACAGACATTATTATTGACTTTCTTTATATGTCTCTATTTCTTCCATGATCCAAGGCTGGATTTGATTAACATACCCATGAGACACCACGCAGTCACATAACTGTTCTTCATACAGTGTAAATGACTATAAGGTAAAGAAATGAGCGGCCTTAGGACCTGGTGTTTGGGCCACAAGGCTGCACCGTATAGAATGCATTCATGGACTCTAATTCGTATTATCTGAGTAAAGATTACATTTTGTACTTGCATGCATACCTTAAACGGGTGTAAGTGTGCCCAGAAACAAACACAGGAAATTGTGCATGACAGGTGAAGAACTGGTAACCAGAGAGAGGAGCCATGTTTCTGTGTTTGAACTTTTCTTTGCTTCAGCTGATTATGGTCAGCCCAGTGGCGTTTGGCAACGTTTAGATAACATTCGTAATGTCTTGGTCAAATCCAAGTGCAGATTTGGTGAGTAGTAGTTCTTTTCCTCATTACCCATTTACCGTATCCGATGTGTTTATATCTATCGGTGGTAAGTAGTAAGTCCACCAGAAAACAAATATCTCTTACTTCACGCTTTTTGTATATTTCAGTGACATCTGGCTAGACATCGTTTGGACGTCGTCTATTTGTATGTAAAGTCTCACAACTGATGTTTGCTCTCGGTAACACGTGATATAAACTGTTATTTAAATGGACTGCATCCATGGAATATAGCCTCTTTTCACTTTAGGTGATATATAATAGGCTGCTGTATGACCCACATACTCATGTATATGTGAGTCGTCTCTCCTTTCCGTTAATGTTTTCTGAAAAGTCGAGGCCAATGACAGTGATTGTAATGTCTTGGGTATATAATATCATTTTATTGTTATACGCTTCACAATCTGTCTATCATTTTTACGAGCTATGTCTTAGAAGATAAACTGCATTATGTCATGCGGACAAGTGCAAAGTTGGTGAGTAGTACTTCTGTTACCAATTACCTATTTACCTCATCTCAGGTACTTATATCTATCGTTTGTAATTATTAAGTCCACCAGAAAACAAATAAGTGTAGTTTGCATATTTCAGTGATATCTGGCTAGATATCATCTGTTTGCTTGCGACTTCGCACAGCTGGTGTTTGCTCTCGGTAACGCGTGATATAAATAAACCATTATTCAAATGGACTTCATCCATGGAATAAAACCTCTTTTCATTTTTTGATGATATGCAATAGGCTGCTGTATTGCTCACTGGAATCCCAACAGACGAGCAGGATGACACACATACTCACCTATATATAAGTCGTCCTTCTGTGTTAAGGTTTTGTGAAAGTCGATACTTGGAACAATGACAGTGACTGGTTCTAAAGTCGTAGGCATGTAATGTTGTTATTTGTTATACGCTTCACAACTTGAGGAAACAGTTATGGCTCCAGGTCTAGAATTTATAAGAGTTATGCCTCAAAAGATAATCATGCATGACGTCACGTGAACATTTCATCTCAATGTTATAACGACGGATGACGTAATTGGTTTTATTGCAGTTATATGATGTTCAACATGAAATTGTTTTTGTCAAGAATTAAAATCATAGGCCCACAATAATCCAGTGACTGACATCGGTCTACAACAACTGGGACACATGTCATGAGTCAACCGAGCAATCGAGCCTAAAAACACGATCCCGTCGGTCACCTCTTACGCCAAGCATGGGTTGTTGAATACCAATTATAGCCCAAGGCTTTCTTTAAATGGTTTTTTTACTAATCCGACGAAAATATTGCATTGCGTCATATATGACGGCATCATCTGAATGAGTTAGCAGCCACGGTGGAGGACGTTCATGGTTTCATTGGAGGAAACCGGAACACTAGGCCAGATATACATTGGCGCAGCAGGATCCTAACGTCATTACATCACACAATTGATGGTCACAAGAGAAACAACGTTTTTATCTTGTGCTGCAAATCCCGTAAATTCTCGAAAATCTCGCCATAGTGACTCTTTTGACTCAGGATCAACCGGTACACCTGCAGAAGGCAGACGGAAGTTCATGGCTTAATTTAAACACTCTCTATAATCTCAGACTTACGTTGTCAGTATCAATGGGAACTCTGAATCGCCCCTTTCATGGGCAATGCACGATGTATTCACTCCATCGAATAAGAAGGCTCCTTGACAGTCGGACACTAATCGGCATGTCGAAAGGAACATTCCTTCAAGATATGGCGTCCTACAACTGGGGTCTCAGTTGTAAAGAGAAGCTACATGCCTCTGCAGAGTTCATCAAATTTCAATACAGCGATTTATGCTGAATAACATATCCAACAATAAGGAAAAGTAATGTGAGAATTCTCAGTGTGAGAAGTACCAGGATAAGCACTATACGAAGACATTGTAAGCCGGAATGCTGACTGTGGGTTAGAAGTTGTAAAGATGAAGGAAACCCAAGTTCTGTAGATACTCAGTGAGTGCGATGTTTCAGCGTAGGTACTAACACCGTTATCAAGCAAGTCATACAACAATTTGAAACATGGACAATGTATATATTACTTCAAATGGAGTATATACACTTGAAAAGATTGATGTGCATTGGATATCTGATTGGTCATAGGTAAAGGGATGGGGTTGATGACGATTATTATGTGAATGACGCCAAACAATAAAAATGTTGAAGTAAGTGACCATGCATACGCACACACGCACACGCACGCGCACACACACACACACACACACACACACACACACACACACACACACACACAATTGTTGAATTAGCCCCTATTACAAGTGCACAAAATAGCAAAAGAGCTGCACGCCGCGGGGACAGCACACAGTCAAACCCAGTACATATAACTCTAATACAAAGGCCATGTTTATATAAGGCTTTGCTCATGATCTCTGTGTTATAAACACATGAAAACTTGATGAAAAGTATTTGGAGAAAAGTTCAAGTTGTCTACGTGTGTAGAGGAAATACTTATGGTTTTATTGCTTTTAGCAATGATCCAGTATCACTGCAGGGGATGTGTAGAAACTGAATCTATATTTCTATTTTACTATTGTACTGGAAATGCGCCAAAAGACAAAAATATGGCCAACTGTGTGTCGTTCGTTATATGTGACCACGTGTAACTCCACGTGTCGTCCTGAATATCGCTGGATCACGACCATGCGTGATTCTTTAAAATATATCTTCTTTATTCCTGTTACTCTTCTCTACCTCCCCAGCAACAGCAATTCCGGGCTTTATTTGTCAAGTATCGTGTAATTATTTAAGCTTCGGATTCTGTAACACAGTAACAGACACACGCAAAGCAGCTTACAAGCTCCAACCATACACTCAGAGATAATATATGACCTCATCATACATATGTAGAAGTTTTCTGCCTGTATGTCCTCTTTATGATTTACTTTATAACTTTGTGAATTCAGCTTGAACCATTCATCCCTCAATACCTTCATGTCAGTCATGAAGCGTTCACCCGTTCGTTTACCTGTGTGGTATGCCAATGCGTGTTTATAATCAGTGGATCAGTTGCAAGAAGGTCTTATAAATGCATTGTTTCCTGAGCCAGGTTATCCATTATTTCTTTAACATTGTCTTTTACGTCGTTTTCATTTTCGTCTAAACCACACGCTTCCGTTCTTTTTTTGTATTTTCTGCAAATGTTTCTCCAACTTGGTAAACAAAAATATTTTCCTACCCGTCTCTTCAGTGTGACAATTTCTTTAACTGATCAGTTGTAGGGCTAACGATTTCCATGTTGAAATGAGTAATAGTGTCATAATTCTAACTTTAAATCACTGCAGTTAATTCAAAATGTTAGTAAATGATATTTCAATAACACGTCGCGCATTCACACCAAAATTGCATTTGACAATTTAGCGAATTATTTACATATGATTTAGATAAAGTACGTAGCTGACCGTCACAAATCTGCAACTCAGTCAAGCAGCCACGGAGAGGCTTACGCCCCAGACTGTAACATAACGTTGTTACGAGTGTGTATTTTCTGTATATTATGTTATTAATTCAGTAATAATTACATTGGGTCACAATGTTTAGTGTTTTGAATATTAAATAGGATGGGTCACATTGCGTTTTAATAGAAGGTCAACAATTTTAGGATTCTGGTTTTCCGGAATTTATCTGCTCCTAGTTTTCCATGGGTTTACTTCCGGGAGACTTATTCGAGGGCATTCTACAGTGTTGACGATTGTCGTATGTGCCTGAACTTTCGGGAAATGACGGAGTATATATATAAAGGCTAGTTGCCGTGTTGAGGGCGACACTCATTCATATTTGCTGGAGTTACATCACCGCCAACGCTTGACGATCAAAACCCGTCAACGCCTGAATCTACATTATCCGCTCTCAGACCGATCGCTGTGATTACATTCTGCCTAGTTGATCTTCTCTCGCACTAAGACTTTGGTGAGTTTGCTATATTGTACTTTGTGTCTCTCTTGAAATCAGTATTATGAAAGTGACTTGTGACTTTGTATACCTTGCTCTCGTTGCACAATAATGCATAATTTGAATGTTTATGACTTGTCTTTGTTCTGTTTTGCTGGTTCACAGGGGATTTCTTAACCGTAACAACGTCCATGACCGGGTGTATTGTGGTTTTAGGACTGTAACAAAAGTACAAACTTCGCCGCCAGTTCCTCTGTGAAGAAGGCTACATGTACATTACATGCCATCGGAAATTTCTTGAACTTTGTTGCTGAGAGCAAAACTTACTCACGCCATATCTTAAAATATGTCATTAGTTCTGATAGTTCATACTGTTTTCAGAGACAGCTTGTTACTATTCTGTCAGGAAACGTTCTGCAAACTTAAGGAGACCCCTGATTGCTCAAGAACGTTAGTGTTGACACAGTCACACCAAATCTGTTTGTCCATTCAATGAGAATGAGTGTTCATTGGTTTAAAGCTTTGATATCTATACTTAGATTTTTTTACTACAAGTGTTGACGTTTCGAAGTAGTCATTCCTCAGCAGATAATATCTGACAGCTGTATTTACAGAAAATGTTTAAAGAAATGGCGTAGATGGTTAAAGTATTGACCCATCACTACATTCGAATCCTCACACGGACACGCCGGAGAAAGTCCATTATTGCGAAAACGATATAAATTAGTCCATTATTAGGAAACAAAACAAATTAAAGAAACCTTATTTTTTTACTGACGACAAACACCTACACAAACACATGTGTTTCATAGCAAGGGTAGTTTCTACCAGGTTTCAGTGTCACCCTTTAACATAACGAGTTTAAACTACAAAGGAATTTCCGATGGTACACTACTGCCAATTGGTATTGTAGTTATCTTTGAAGATCAACATTTTCACCCTTTTCTTCCAAAGGTTTAAAGGTGGTTGGGCAATAAAGTTTCAGAGTCCTTTCTTATCCAAGTCTTCATTTAACCTTTTTTGAAAAGAAATGAAAGGGATCACTTTCTTCAGGAATGAGTGATTGTAAAAAAGACATAATCAATATAAAGAACAGTTTGCTTTCCAAATTTCAATTACATAAACACAAACTCGGCATATGTTCTTCCGCCCCTCCGTTTAAATGAGTCTGTTACTTCTTTTGCTTCTTCACTCCAGTGACAGTATAAAAGTGTCCTTACCATTTTCTCCAAAGGGAATTAGATAGAACTATATTTACACAAATATATTTCACGTTGACTATGAATGAAATAATAGATTTTGTGGGTATTTAAGCTACTATTTTTTGACAGAATGTAACAGTGGATCATTTCACATGCATGACCAGCTGCATCTGAAACAGATGGTACGTTGGATACATACACAAAGCGAGACAGCCCCTTAACATGGTATATACGTATGGTGAGGGATAACATCAACATGAAGCGGCATTCCAGTAACTGATGTCTTTAGTTCAAACATTTAATTACCGTTGATGTTCAGATGAGCAAATTGTCCCAATGATATTAAAGAGCATCATACGACACTATTCATTGCCATGTGCTGTTTTGAAAATACTATTCCCAAGTTTTAGTCTTGCAATACTGATATTCTTCAGCAATCTCACACAAACAAACTGTACTTGTTAGTGATTCATAAACATATGTACGATCAAATCATGCTGTTTTAATCTAGGATCTGGGAAACGGATTGACACGTTTATTCATAAAATTGAACCACAGTGATACTGCGTCTAGTAACAAGGAAAGAATATTTTTTACGCAAATGACAGGTGTGTGCTACCGGTAGAACGTAGCCTTTTTTACAATATATGGTGTCATTTTCGTATTTTAGCGGTTTTTACCTTGACTAAGCTCTGTGATGCTTTAAATCAAATTGCATAGACATTTGATTCCGTCTTCAAATAATGTATCGTCTTTCAAATGATAAAAAACCCTGCAGTTTGGTTCAAAATCTATATAAAGGACGTCCCTCAAAGTTCATGTTCACTTAATGACTATCTTGTGTCTTTAACATTTAGCTTTAGTAGAGATTATTTTGTAATTATATGAGTTTTTGTCACTGTCCTTTATACATGCTGACAGTGTAATTTTTGTGCCTTTTTTGTCACAGAAACACATTGTGCCATATGTGCAGATACACAGCCTGATTGCATTTTGCATATTAGATTATTCGACGTCTTATAGTCTGAGAAACGGGCTAATATTGCCGATATTGCTACCATTGCTGGACTCAGTGGCTGCTACTTATAACGTTCTTTGGAACGACTGGTCCGGACATCAAACCCAGATCTGTCACTGTCAAGACATATGTTCTGTTTCCGGTTTTATACATGTGAGTGAATGAGAGGAAATTTTACTTCACATCTCCAATATTTCAGCCATATCGTGAAAACAAAACGTTCTGTACTAAAAATAAATATATTTATACCTACAAAAAGCTGTCGGCGAAGTACAGAATCACGACTAGATTATCACAAATTAATTAAAACCAACTTCAGCTCACTGTAAAATGTTAAATCAATTCAAAACAACAATATAAAAACCGGCTACAGATCGCCAGCAACTGAAATTAGATCATCATGCTAGGAACCTTATACGTATGATAGTCCTAACAATATTAGGAATATGCAGAGAAACTTTGGAGTGAAATATCACATCCCTCTCCATCAGCTGCCGTCTGTAAGAAACAAGGTAGATTCCCAGTTATCCGAAAATTAGATCACTCACTTTTCCGTCGTGAGGATCAAACTTTAACCATCCTGGGACTAATACATGATGTCCAGACGTTCTTTATTTCTTGACTAAATATCACTTTAACATTCAACGTTTCGCCAAGACGTTTGCATTTGACCTCTAAATCAGACGGATCTCTGCCCTCACAATGGAGATATTCCCAGTTTGGTATTAACACATGATATCCTGACATACTTTATTCTTTTACTAAATATCACTTTTGTAGTCAACACCGCTATCTCATCTCTGAACATCAAGAGTACAACAAAATCATACCTGGAACTCAAGTTCGTGTCAGCCGGGGAGAGTACAGAGATGATTTTTTGGAGATTCAATTGAGTGACTTTAGTTTTACACCACACTCGCCAATATTCTACCTATGTGGCGGCTGGCTGTAATCAATCGAGTTTGGACAAGACAATCCAGTGAAAGCAGAGCAAACTCTCAACATATCTCGCCACATAAGATTCGCGTGATTGGAACAACCGCTGCACATACAGCAGGAGAAAAGAACACAAGGCTTGATTTCAACACTCCTTATGACCTCGCCGACTTAAGTTTCAATATCAGTAAGCCAGTAAGGTTAGGTCTTCGCCTCAACCAGCAATATTCCAGTTATATGGCGGCAGTCTGTAATTAATCCAGTCTGTCCATTGGTTCCAGTATTTCCAGGATATCAAATGGCCAAACTAGTTTCAGCCAGTACACAGTTACAACTTGAACTCTCTTCCAAATACGTTTCACTGCATCCTTTTTCCATGTTCAGAATACATGGGTCTAGATCAAAGGCTTAAAGAAATATGGCATCCATCATGGGTAGATTTACATGTAGAGGCTTTGCGTCCTGCAGCACATTTGTTTTATCAGGAAAATGGTTTGCAAACTTAAGGAGACCTCTTATGGCTCAAGAACTCTTGAGTTGACACAGTCACAGGAAATCATTTTCTCCATTCAATCAGAACAAGTGCCCGTTTTGACGGTAACAAAACATCGAACATCTGCTGCTTTTAAAGATTTGATCAGTAAATTTAGGTTTTCTTGACTAAAAGTGGTGTCCTTTCGAAGTAGTCATTCCACAGCAGGAAATATTTGACAGCTGTATTTACAAAACGAGGCTAAAGAAATGGCATAGATGGTTAAAGCATTGCGTGATCACTACATCCTCAAACGGCCACGCAGAAGAACGTCCATTATTGCGAAAACGATATAAATTACTCCATTATTAGGACACAAAACAAACAAACCGTATTCTCTACTGACGACAAACACCTACACCAACACATGTTTTTCATAGCAAGGATTTTGTAGCAGGGTTCTGTGCACCGTTTAACTCTTTACCATAAAGAGTTTAAACTACAAAAGAACTTCCCATGGTACATTACTGCCAATTGGTAATTTTGTCTTCTAAGATCAACTTTTTTTTACCCTTTTTCTCACAAATTCACAAAGATTAAAAAATGGTTGGGCAAATTCATTGCTTATCCAAGTCTTCATATAATTGTTTTGTAAAAAGAAATTGAAGGGATCACTTTCATCAGGAATGAACGATATTAAAGAGTATCACACTGGCCCAAACGTTGTTGACCTGGGCTACAATAGGTGAGCATTGCTTTACTAAATATTCCAGGAACATCACGGCGGGGACACCAGAAATGGGTTGACACAGTGTATCCGTATTCATTGGAATATACCGTATTGACATGGAGGGTGTTCGTTGTCATGTGCCATACTGACGTAGAGGGTGTTCAGTGTCCTGTACCGTGTTGATGTACAGGGTGTTCAGTGTCCTGTACCGTGTTGACGTACAGGGTGTTCAGTGTTCTGTACCGTGTTGACGTACAGGGTGTTCAGTGTCCTGTACCGTGTTGACGTACAGGGTGTTCAGTGTCCTGTATCGTGTTGACGTACAGGGTGTTCAGTGTCCTGTACCGTGTTGACGTACAGGGTGTTCAGTGTCCTGTACCGTGTTGACGTACAGGGTGTTCAGTGTCCTGTACCGTGTTGACGTACAGGGTGTGCATTGGCATGTACTGAATTGAAGTGGAAGGTGTTCGTTGGCATGTGGCGTATTGACGTGGAGGGTGTTCAGTTTCCTGTACCGTGTTGACATGGAGGGTATTCATTGACATACGCCGTATTGACGTACAGGATATTCAGTGTCATGTACCGTATAGATATGCATTCATTGGTATGTACTGCATTGGTATGTACTGCATTGGTATGTACTGCATTGGTATGTACTGCATTGGTATGTACTGCATTGGTATGTACTGCATTGGTATGTACTGCATTGGTATGTACTGCATTATATTGTTTTACAACCGACCGTATACAAATATATACAACTATATGACACATTATGTGCATAAATTCATGCAGATGAAACATTTCCCAAGGAACGGAATAAATTATGACATTTGTCCTTAATTTCTCTTCTTCATCTTGTTCCTCCTTGGCTTCATCATTGGGGTAAGACAGGTGTTCTGGTTTCTGGTTACGTGATAGTCTTAAAAATATACGAAAATACAAAAGAAATAGAATATAGGAAGCACGTTGAAGTGAAATACCATATGCCTTAATTAGCATCAGCTGCTGTCTGTAACATAAAGGTTACAGAATGATTAGAACATTGTATCACTGATACTTACGTCCTAAGGATCTAATTATAACAATCATCGGACTAATAGATGATGTCCACACATACTTTTTGTTTCTAGAATAAATATCACTTTAGCGATCACCATCACCAAAGTATTTCTGAACATCAAGAGTCAAAAAATCACATTTACGCTCAAATTCGTGTCAGCAGGTGAAAATACAAAGGTAAGTTTTGAAATACAGTAAGTAGTGAGTGAGGGAGTGGGTTTAGTTTTAGTCCGCACTCAGCAATATACAAGTAATATGGTGACGGTTTGTAAATAATCGAGTTTTGGAGCAGACAATTTAGTGATCAACAGCATGAGCATTGATCTACGTAACTGGGATACAATGACATGTGTCAACCATGTCATCGAGCCTGACCACCCGATCCCGTTGGTCTTCTCTTACGACAAGCAGTTATTGTCGAAGACCATTCTAACCAGGAATTTTTCAATTTTTCAATTCAAGTGTTGAATATAATATACTTAAAATAAGACCTTTTCAGAAATTAAAATATATACAATAAACCGAGACAGTATTTCTTCACTGAAACAAAGTTGTTTTTGTCGGATCAGTCTAATTCAAGCACCATTAAGAGCCCACTTTTGTTTTGACGGCGTCATCGCCCGATCATCCCGGGACTCCAGGGAGCTCAGCATCTATGGCAAGTACTTACATTAATATTATGTCTATATATTCTACACATTCACTTAAGTTCTTAATTCTACGCTTCCGACGTTTACACTATGTATACAATGCTTATGTTTCATTTACCACATCAATGATAAGCACATTTACATGTATGTAAACCATACTTTATATACCTGTTATGTCATCTGTAACCTCATTTCGATACACGCATCACATAGATGTAGAAACACATAACTACATCACATTGCGTGCTACCTTGTCAATACTGTTCAATGTGCCAACCCAAACTCATCCAGGGGCGGTGGGGTAGCCTGGTAGTTAAAGCGTTCGCTCGTCACGCCCAAGACCCAGGTTCGATTCCCCACATGGGAACATTGTGTGAAGCCTATTTTCTGGTGTCCCCCTGCCATGATATTGCTGGAATACTGCTAAAAGCGGCGTAAAACTAAACTGACTCGATCACTTACCCAAACTCATCCGCTCGCTCTCCCACTCCCTCTCACGCTCACTCACTGACACGCTTACTAAGTGAGTTAAAGTTTAACAGCTTTTAGCAATATTGCAGCAACGTCAGGACGTCAGGAATGTCTATCACACATTGTTCCCAGGTGGAGAATCGAACCCGTGTCTTTGGCGTGATTAGCGAATGCCTTAACCGCTAGGCTACCCGACCGCCCCGGTATGTAATAGAAAATTGGTATATACGTACGCATGACAAATGGGAATATGTAACTTTAACAATGTAGATTGAAAATATGCAACAGGGGACATCACCCTTTAAATCAAAGCAGGCATGTTCCATTATTCTTATTACTTGTAAAGGCCCTTGAATGACATTTAGAGGTGATACACACAATGGGTGAAAATCTATGGATGTCAACTTCTTTGTAATATGAGGGACACGACATTATCAAGTATACTAATGAAGAAATGAAAATATACTCCCTCTGTAACAGAAGTTAAGATATACTCATTTCCACATAACGGCACATGGTATTACATCAGTATCGTATTTGTAATTCCTCTTATGGTTATCAATCAAATACGTTATTAGATGCGAACATTATCCAACTCTGAATGGATTCAAACAAGGCAGTATACTGTAACACTGCCCTTTAGCTGTTCCATATCACCATAATATCTCGTCGCGTGTACGCATAATGTACTGACCATAGACTGATTTCTCCGTGACGATAGTAAGATATTAAGAGAACAGACAGTTTATTTTTTACTTTCTTTTATGTCTTTTAATTCCAAGCATGTTTCAAGAACAGATTTAATGGTTCACCTGAGAACCAAATATTCTCTCAACTCGTCTAGCTAGACAGTGTTGCAAATGTAATGTAAAGAGACACACAAACCCATAAATTGGCTGACTAACAGAAGACGAGAAAAACATCCTAAATTTGTTGTGTTGTGCTGCAGCCATTCAGGTTGGGTTAATGTACTTCCTTGGAGTGAAGTGAGTGGGATCAGTTTTACGCCGCACTCAGCAATATGCCAGCTATATATGACGGCGGTCTGTAAATAATAGAGTCTGGACCAGACAATCCAGTGATCAACAACATGAACATCGATCTGGCAAACATGGGTTTCTGAAGGCCTATTCTACAAATAGCGTGAGCTTTTATTCGTGCCGCCACGGAACCGATGACATGTGTCAACCAAATCGGCGAGCCTGACCACCCGATCCCGTTAGTCGCCTCTTACGAGAAGCATAGTCGCCTTTGATGGCAAGCATGGGTTGCTGAAGGCCGATTCTACCCCGGACCTTCTCGGGTCCCAAACAGAGAGAAGAGAGGGATAGATTCGGGGAGAGACTGAAAGAGTCGGAGATTGACTGAAGCAGAGAGAGGTGGATGGAGCGAGAGATGTGATAAGCATAACCTTTTTCCATCAAACAGTATTCGGAGAGCTGATGAGCAAGAAAATTATATAGCCAAACGTCAGACCAGTTGCAAAAAAATCATAATTTATGTATTTCAATCGTATTAGCAAATTGGCATTCCTAATATTACAAATACCAGCTTATAGGTTCTTATTGCGCAAGACATGAGAGACAGACAGAAAGAGGGACAGAAAGGGAGAGAAAGATGGAATCACATGGTCTCAGAATGTACAACAATGTAGAGTAGCATACATATGTCACATCTGTGCATGAAATGGCGATCCCTGTGAATGCACACTATCGATGGGTACAATCTATGAAGCCCAATTTCTGGTGTCCCTGTCGTATTGCTGGAATATTGCTAAAAGCGGCGTAAAACTAACCTCACTCACTCACACTATCGATGGGTACAATCTATGAAGCCCAATTTCTGGTGTCCCTGTCGTATTGCTGGAATATTGCTAAAAGCGGCGTAAAACTAACCTCACTCACTCACACTATCGATGGGTACAATCTATGAAGCCCAATTTCTGGTGTCCCTGTCGTATTGCTGGAATATTGCTAAAAGCGGCGTAAAACTAACCTCACTCACTCACACTATCGATGGGTACAATCTATGAAGCCCAATTTCTGGTGTCCCTGTCGTATTGCTGGAATATTGCTAAAAGCGGCGTAAAACTAACCTCACTCACTCACACTATCGATGGGTACAATCTATGAAGCCCAATTTCTGGTGTCCCTGTCGTATTGCTGGAATATTGCTAAAAGCGGCGTAAAACTAACCTCACTCACTCACACTATCGATGGGTACAATCTATGAAGCCCAATTTCTGGTGTCCCTGTCGTATTGCTGGAATATTGCTAAAAGCGGCGTAAAACTAACCTCACTCACTCACACTATCGATGGGTACAATCTATGAAGCCCAATTTCTGGTGTCCCTGTCGTATTGCTGGAATATTGCTAAAAGCGGCGTAAAACTAACCTCACTCACTCACACTATCGATGGGTACAATCTATGAAGCCCAATTTCTGGTGTCCCTGTCGTATTGCTGGAATATTGCTAAAAGCGGCGTAAAACTAACCTCACTCACTCACACTATCGATGGGTACAATCTATGAAGCCCAATTTCTGGTGTCCCTGTCGTATTGCTGGAATATTGCTAAAAGCGGCGTAAAACTAACCTCACTCACTCACACTATCGATGGGTACAATCTATGAAGCCCAATTTCTGGTGTCCCCGTCGTATTGCTGGAATATTGCTAAAAGCGGCGTAAAACTAACCTCACTCACTCACACTATCGATGGGTACAATCTATGAAGCCCAATTTCTGGTGTCCCTGTCGTATTGCTGGAATATTGCTAAAAGCGGCGTAAAACTAACCTCACTCACTCACACTATCGATGGGTACAATCTATGAAGCCCAATTTCTGGTGTCCCTGTCGTATTGCTGGAATATTGCTAAAAGCGGCGTAAAACTAACCTCACTCACTCACACTATCGATGGGTACAATCTATGAAGCCCAATTTCTGGTGTCCCCATCGTATTGTTGGAATATTGCTAAAAGCGGCGTAAAACTAACCTCACTCACTCACACTATCGAAACCGAAAGTGAAAGTTTATTTAAAAGTATCTTTTATTCACTGTGGGCGACCACAATTTCTTTCAAAAACGCTTCGTTACATCAATTTTACAAAGTTTTTCGAATGCAGAGATCAAGGACTAACAACCACGTGGCTTCCTTCACATGCACGAGGCTTATATGACCACGTTTCGACTGCATGCTTGTCCATTGGTCCAGCAGCTGTGTTGTTTGATCAGGAAAGTGTATTGCTTCCAGTACAAACGTACTGTGAATTCTGATTGGTCAAGAACTCCAGTGTACATACAGTCACAGCAAACCCTGGTCTCAATTCAAGAGATGTAATAGTCCAGGCTGTGTTAAAAGAAATCGAAGCTATGTTGGTTGTGAAGCTGTGCCAAATATATTCAAGCTTGCTTGTTCAAACGTACTTTTAAGTCATTTCACAGAAGGAACTGGTTGACGGCTGTGGTTTTATAAATCTCTTTCTTCTAAGATCGAAACTTTTCAAACGTTTATTATCATGGGCTTTAAGAAGGAGCTTTAACTGAAGGACTCTTATAGTCTTTTTGACGACCTCAACAAATGCATAGCGTATTGGTATACACATCTGCAAAACGTATTTCAGAGTAAACCGTAAGTCAGCAACAACCGGTTTCACTGAAGACAATAACTTAAGCGTTCTTGACACTTCTTGATAATTGTCTTTATCAAAATCACACACACTGAACAGCGATAATTGGCGCCCACCAATACATGTCTCGCACACTACTATTCTGTTGCTGTATTGGGACCAGGGAATCAACACGACACGACCACACTGGTAAGCTATTTGTGGTGTCCTGTGATTGCCATCGCGTGCCGCGTAAAAAAGACGACGTCTTGAGCGACGTCGCGTTGTAAAACATCTTTGGCTACACAAACAAATGGACACCATAGCTAATACCCTTGCATAGACAAACAGAGGCACATACGCCAGTACAACCAGCTTAGCTCGGTGCCTCGTGGTTAAAGCACTCTCTGACCACAGCCGTCGAAACAACGTGTATGCGCGTTCTATAACGCCCGTTCGTGCAAAAAATGCTTTAAAACAGTACTTTGCTGCAACCTGAAAACAGGTAGGTATTTCCTGGGCTGATGACAGTATCGTTTCCGCATAATAAGGGAAATTACCATACGTATTTGTATCATAGTCCGTTTGATTCGAAATTTAATAAACATATAATAAGCTATGAAACGATGAACATAATCAAAACGTCACACCAACTCTGTGATGTTTTTTCCAGAATTTATGTCCAAAATGTTTGGCCGCTTATGAGCCAAGCGGTCTATAGCGCTTAAATCAAACACAAAAATGAACACATGGTGGTCAGAAAAAAACTGCTGAAAATACCTTTTTGTATTAATTCCGCACACTACAGAGGGACAACCACACTGAGAAGCAAATGAAAGTATACTTCTTGACCTGTTTGACCCGATATTTTATTTTGAACTGAAAATACCACATGCTACAGTTATCGAACCACAGGACGTAACTGCATTCGTGAGTGAGTTAAATTTAAAGTCACTTTGGCAATATTTTAGTCATATCGTGACTAATAGAATGAATACTAAATAACTTATTATTGTAAAATCTGTCGCTAAAGGACAGTAAAACAACTGGTATATCACAGTCAGAGATATAAAACTAGCATGTAACTTAAAATTATAGACTCTAGAGTTTTAACTCATTACGCCAGGTTCATAAAAATGAGCTATTGAAGACAGACCAACTTATTTGGGACTTTGCTGCCTGCATGTGTTCTAGCTGGATTTACAGCCATCCCTTCAGTCACTGGCGATTGTTGTCAAATTTGGAACTACATTAGCACTCATGCATTCTCGTCACTCAAACAATATTTCAACATGTCTCATTTCTAGATAAAATTTAAGGGTGAAACGATTTGAAATTAAGAAAGCCATTTCGTAAAACTGCCGATGGGTATCTCATACATCTCATCTTCGAGAAGCCTGAAATTAAACGTTTACAGCACAGATGTACTACGTTAAAGTTTTGAGCTTAATAGGTAACTAGTCCTTATCGAACTCATATGTTACCTAGCTAAGGTTCCCATGTTCCCTTCGTGACCAGTGAACAACTAATATTATCTTACCTCACACATAACTGTCGCTTTTTGATTGACGCTCTTCTGTTATTTTCAATGTACCCCGCTAAAAAGTGAGTAACATTTTCTGTATACCCAGCTGACAATGCCAACTCATTTGGTTCTTCGCGGTAGTAATTATTTATCTCGAATAACACTGAATCACGTATGACCGATGTTTTCCGAATGTAAATCGATGGAAGGGAGATAACTATCTGTTCTTCTTGTCTGCAAAATCTATCGATGGCGAGAAAAAAATTTGATACCCGTGCCTCAAACATAAAAATTTACATTGAGGTGTTCGGTAAGATAAATGCGTCGTTCACCGATCTCTCGGGCCCATGGGTTAATGTGCCCTCGCCATCGCCCTCCGGGTTCAGGGAACATAAGACCCGTGAAAGTTCTCGATAGAGTAGGCCTTCAGCAACCTATGTTTACCATAAAAGGCGACTATGCTTGTCGTAAGAGGCGACTAACGTGATCGGGTGGCCAGACTCGCTGATTTGGTTGACACATGTCATCGGTCCCCAGTTACGCAGATCGATGCTCATGCTCTTGTTCACTGGACTGTCAGGCCCAGGCACGGTTATTTACAAACCACCGTCATATAGCTGGAATATTGCTGAGTGCGGCGTAAAACTAAACTCGCCCAGCACTCACGCACTCACCCCAACTTTTTGTACGTTGTGTTCAAAGTTTAAGATCTTCAGTAACCCATGTTTGTAGTAAGAGGCGACTAACGGGATCGGGTGGACGACCGGTCACTTTATCCACTGGGCGACCCAGTCACGCCGGTGCTCAGCTGCAATCAGTAGATTGTCTCTTTCAGATTCGATTATGTGGAATATTGCTGAGCGCATAGTAAAACTAAACTCACTCACATAGTGATAATTGGGAGAGGACCCGATCTCGTTAGTCGCCAGTTGCTGAAGACAAATTCTAACCCAGATCTTCAACCGTGTTTAGCAAACGTTTTTATGCTTGTGAGGATAATACCTATAGAGTAGGATCCTGTTTTGCAAATACCTGGTGTCATTTTCAGTTATCTAATCATAATATTTCATGGTTATTTTGTCATGGCAGAGCTCTGGAACGCTTTATATAAACTTAGAAACCTGCTATCATGCTTAAATGAGTATTTCGTGACTTTTACTTTTTGTTTTAGTAGACAATATTTTGTGATTTATATGATTAGCTTTGTGTCACTGTCTTTTACATATGACAGAGTAATCATGCCCTTTTTGTCACCGAAACGCACTGTATCATATGTTATTATTATTATTATTCAGAATAGGGTATTTATAATATACTAGTAGCGCACATAATCACGCAGCTACTACGTGCACAAGGCGCTGAGTTATAGCATGACAGTTGTATATTGTGTATTGTATTATTCAACATGGTATAGTTTCAAAAGCTGTTTGATATTAATACAGACAGTACGTCCATTGTTATGGCTACGAATTATTATTATTACGATTATTACGATCAAACCAATCCCCTCCACTGTTTAGAGAGGCGTTGTATCACTCAGCCATTGATGCAGTTGTGGATATACGTGTATGACAGTTCTAACGAATTAGAAAAAAAATACCGGCGAAATAAAATGGAATTATTATTGCCTAAGCCGGTGTCTGGTAGAGAAAGGTTAGATTCCAAATGATTAGAACATTAAATCACTCAGACTTGTTGGATATGACATAGTCGACCTACGATATTTTCACTTAACATTCAAACATCATCTCCTCAATGGATGTTAATCTTTTTTATCGGCACGATTTGAATCAAACATTACTAAAATATCGTAAGTGTAATTATTCTAATGACATCTGGAAAATAACTATCAATTTGCAACATTACAATCCAGCTTGGAATGGATTTCGACAAGGCACTATTTCTATAAAAATTCCCATTTAGCTGCTTATAACTGAATATATTTAAACAGCAGAATATATCTAGCCTTGTTGCACAATGAGTCGCAGATTGTCCATGATATTGTACTCTTCCGAAACACAGTGACTAATCTGGGTCAGGCCACAGAACGTTATAGGTAAAACATATATTGCTTTTGAGTTTATTTTCATGTCTTACAGTTATAAACCTGGTGTCAACAACATATTTATTTAACAGGAAACGTCACATGCCGACTCAGGTGCCCAACTGATAGAATGTGTGTTAAAGATACACAACATATCCATGCATATGTATTTACAGATTGATAACCGCATCAAAAAACGTATTGGTTAGTACAGATACTAGTGATGATAATTTTGACAGCATCCGTGAATGATACTGAGTATATTACATCATTCAAATTGGAATAGTTTGATGAATATTTTGATACTAGCAACGGCAGTTCAGTTGTTAGGGCCGCTGCCGCTACTTATTAGGTTCTTTGCCATATGGATCCAGTTCTGTTGACGTCCATTCCTAGTGTATGTTGCCATAACATTACTATCTTTACAGTTGAAAATCAAGCACATAAAGTTAATTTCCTCCTCAACGAAACTAAGCCTGTTTGCTCTGGCCATTCCGATTCAGGCGTCACCGAAATATCGCTGATAATTCATATGGTGAAACGTTACCAATGTCATATATATCACATTTGCACATATCTCTTTTGCCTAGCAACCATTGTTTCTATATTTAGCCGTCTGTGACGTCATGAACCAATTGAACGTAGCGTAAAAGAACAAGACTGCCACTTGCTTGCCGTGTTTTACTGCACAAACGTGTATGAATAAAATATATAATAAAGAAATTATTACACGGGAAAGTGTGGCACACAACTTACACGAAACTCGTGCAAAACTGTGTAATACAACACGCCACACTTGCTTGAATACACACTTGCGTCACACTCCTGTTTGTGTAATAATCTCTATTCATGCATTTACTCTAATGGTAGTTGGAAATTAGCTATCAACATTCAACATTGGAGAGATTTAATAAACAATCTGCTGTAATAATTTCCTTTTAACTGCTTCTAATCGAGTATGTTCAGATAGAAGCATATCTGGTATCTTTCTATTAAGGATTCGTAAGCCAGTAAGATATATATATATGAATAGACATTGCTGATGATTTACCTTTCATGTCTTGCAATTGCAATGACCCGAAATAGATTCACTAAAACCTTACAAGTCACATAATCAGGCTGGCTATGCAACTGGCTGATGTGCTGTAAGAATATAGAGGAAACGACACGACATAGTCATTCAAAGATATTCCAAACTTCACAAACTTGAAACATGCAAGTTTATGTATGATAGCTTCTTGTTCAGTGCGTTAAGCGACATTACGATGTAGATTCTTACATCGTTATCGAGCTAAACGTCACTACAAGCAAATGGTTATCCATGCATGCATGCATGCATGCACGCACACACACACACACACACACACACACACACACACACACACATACATGGGACAAGCAGCGGATCAACATAAACAACAACATGTAATAGGCCGGTAGGGAACTAAAAGCAACAAATAGCAATACGTCACAGGCCGTAATGAAGAAGGAAGATGATAAACGTATGTAACGTACTCCGCAAGCGCACAGCGCTGCTGGGGCCACATTATTATTCTACAAATAACCATTTTCCAAAACCTGAATAAATCAATTTCACTTGTTGTTAAATCCGGGAATACCTGTTGTGCTTGAAATGTTGGGGGGATAATCCATAGTCAGTGAATGAATCAGACATCATACGAGGGGATGTCAAAAATTAGCTAGTCTAACTATACTCTCGATGTCCAGTGTTTGTGTGTCCAGTTTCCATTTTATTCTGAAGGGATCATAAACAAAACCAGATCCAAAATTTAAAGTTTTACATAAGTGGGTAATGTTGTTAATGGGATATAAGTCACCACAACACATTGGGGTATAATGTTTGTAAAATAATTGCAGAAAATGAAATGTCATTTGGTTCCTCTTGGATAATGGCATGTCCTAAGATAATATGATATAAAATATGTTCAGAATGGTCTTGAGTGCATTCCTGTCATAATCAACAGCCAAAGATTTGGATTACTTGATTCAGACTTAGACCGGGGCACATGAAGGACACCCATTTTGATCTTCCAAAACATTTTGTACACATATTCAAACTGGCACTGTTTACAATATATTGGAAACGGACACTTATGTGACCATTCAGTATTTAGCTTAAAACCTTGGCATCGTGTATGTATAGTGTAAACATTAGTGTCTTTAGGATTACGTGACCTGGAAGGGGTGGGTATAGTGTGTCCGAAACAAGCTCTTTCAGTAAGCATGAAGAGGGGAGTAACTTTAACGACCGATTGAAGCTTCAAATATCTTTTTATGCACTTTTATACCTAAGTTTGATTCTAGCGGACTTCTATAAATCTAAAACATGTTTCTTGTATATTTTGTTTCCTGAAGTTTGTGATGCATTTATTGCAGATTTTGCATTGATGGGAGATACCAAGATAAAACGTCAGACAGCAAGGGGATCGTGAGGCTGGAACATAGCAAATCCATTTTGCTTGAGGTCCCGAGATAACATGCAGAAAAATAAAACATAAAAAAGCAGCTGCATTTATATCATTGTGATGGTGAGACTCGCTACTTTTTTATATCCCCTCGTACATATTGCCTGAAAAAGTCAGGGATAATACGCATTTTCCTATCTGACAGATTCACAGCGACGTGCATATTTACTGATCCATTGGTTTGAAATCTCCGCCACCGTCCACCAACAGAAATCTGACTCACATAAAAGCGGACAGTAACCCGTCGCTGAGTTCGATCGGCATTCTAAATCCTGAAACCTTTCAACAAGTATTCAAGAACGTCTCACCTTAAGCTACGATTTCGAACAGGTAACTGAACAGTGAACGACAGTGAAAAAACATCTTACATGTGTATTGTCTCCACTCTCCACGGACTGAGCGACTTGCACGTGCAAATCATTGACATTAAGGGGCACATATATTTCCTCGTTTACAATCTAAACAAAAAGCATGAAAATAATAGTGAGTGAGTTTAGTTTTACGCCGCACTCAGCAATATTCAAGCTATATGGATGGTGTAATTTCCTAACTTCATAATCATGTAATTTGTTATATCGCCGTTGGTTTTCAACATGTGGAAAATGTTCTTGTTTCAAGTCAGAATTTAAATTAACGTATTATGCGTTTACGTTCCCCTGTATGATGTTGAGGGGAAAATAAACGTCTTTTCAAGTCTGTAAACATTTTCCGATTTTTTTTTATCTGAGAACAAAACAGTGCATTATGATATACACCATCACATCAACAGAATGTTTTAGCAGCCATGGCGGAAGGCGTTGATTAGAGATAACAGTACTCTCAGCGTTACATATTTGCGGAACGACTCGAATCCAGGGAAAGACGCTAGTGTTGATACATAACACGACTAGTGACCACATTGAAAGCAGTGTAATATAACTGACAGATGTAGCTCACATTGTAAATGGTTAAAACGTTCACAGAGCATTTCCGATGACACCAAACCAGTGCATTATGTCACATGTGACGAGTGAGTGAGTGAGTTTTACGCCTCACTCAGCAATATTCCAGCTATACGGCGGCGGTTTGTAAATAATCGAGTCTGGACCAGAAAATCCACTTATCAACAACATGAGCATCGATCTGCCGAATTGGGAACCGACGACATGTGTCAACCAAATCAGCGAGCCTGACCACCCGATCCCGTTAGTCGCCTCTTACGACAAGCATAGTCGCCTTTTATAGCAAGCATGGGTTGCTGAAGGCCTATTCTACCCCGGGACCTTCACGGGTCCACATGTGACGATATCATGTGAGTGGATTACGTGGTTTACGCCGGTTTAGCTAAATGTCAGCAGTTTCTGGGACACCAGGAAATAACTTCACACATTGCACTCATGTAGGGAAGCGAACCCGGGTCTTCGGCTTGATGAACGAATACATTCATGGGAAAACTTTTATTCCCCATATGGGTTTCAGTTGTGAAGACCATTTCCCGTCGTGATATTGCTGGGAAATTGCATAAGGCGGAGTAAAACCTCACTCACACATATGGATTACTGAGTTACATGGACACTGTTGGGTGCTTAACTTTTGCAAAGATGCTTTTTCAAAATTGATGTTTGGTATCAAGCTTTGTACAATATGCACACTATTCAAACGTATGCAATCTGTTGGATGTTTAAATATACACAGTTTGGATACAGTTGTATGCAGTTCGGAAACGATTGTTTACTTATCTTCACCAACTTAGATACGGGTGGGTGGACAATTTATGTTTTTTGCATACATTTGCCTGTATTGACTTATGCAGTATGTGGAGGGAGGTCGATGTCTGACATTTACAAAACACTTTCACGTAAATAACATCCCCAAAATATTTTGAAATGTTTCCTGACCACTATCAATTGAAGAATGACAACGTTGTTCAGAACTACTTCAACGATAATCATATATTTGCAGCGTATACGATAAACGATATGGAACTGTAAGAAAACTCTTCACATCCTCACATTTACTTACGCCGAAGACCCGGGTTCGATTCTTCACAAGGGTACAATGTGCGAAACCCATTTTTTCGTCACCCGCCGTGATATTGCCGGAATATTGCTAACAGCGGCGTTAAGCCATATTCACTCACTCACTCGCCCCACACATTTACACAACGCTCTTTGCCAGTAGAAACACAGTAGAAATACTTTGAAGGTTTCCCGGAGCATGTAGAACGCATTAAATCCATTTTTCGGCAATCACATATTGGCAATGTATAAGGTAGAGAAGCATAGCTGGAATGGTAGCTCGTTACTCATAGGTGAGAGCCATGTCGTACCAATCCAACGAATTTACAACGCCGATTATATATCTTACCTCACACATGAATGTCGCTTTCTGATTGGTTAAGCGCTATTCTATTATTTTCATGGTACCCGCTTACAGGCGATGTGTTATTTTCAATGTACACGGCTGGGAATTCCGAACTCTTCTGGTGCTTCATTGTAGTACTTCTGTGTCTCGAATAACATTGAATCATGCATGAAGCACGGAAATTACCGATGTTTTGCGATTGAAAATCGATGGCAAGGGAGATAACTCTAAATCTGTTTACCTTGTGTCATCTGCAAAATAGCGATTCAACAGAAACGCTTCAAACAATTTAAAAAATAAATCCAGGTGTTCGGTAAGATAAATGCGGGCTCGAGAAACATAAACAAACGTCCAGGGTACATGAGTCCATGGCCCCCGAGGGACCAGTGGACAACTTCTATAATTCGTTTTGGTTCAAATACTGTATGACAGCCTTGAAGAGGCATTATTGCATTGTAGCCTTTACAAAACCAATTGGACAAGTGTAAAAATTTACAAAAACGCAACGACAGGCAAGGACGCGATAATAGCGACCATTGTAACATCATAACAAGTCGAGCGTTTGCCCTTGATGTAACACCGAATGTTGTTGAATAAAATCAGTCTTCCTGAAAATGTATGTAGGCGCGAACATCGCCAGCAGCAGAACCAAAGTTTACTGTAAATTACATTTTAATCAAGTTATATGACGAAATCCTACCATTCCGTATATCTACGTTATGTTATCCTTATGTCTTCAGAGGTAATTACGCATCGACAAAATGAGGAGATGTAAACCACGGGAGCATGTCTTGGAGTGTGTGTTTTCCACATCTAATGACTCAGAATAATTTCACACAACATTCTGTGTTTTTAAGAATCTGCGATAATGTGATACTGGTAACATTTTACAGAAGGTGCGTGCCAATGTATAATTAGTTGTAAAGGCTGCCATACATTTAATGATATAAAAAACGTAGTTTGTTTCTTTACGATAATAAAGTCGAAATCACACATCAATTTGGCAAGAACAAAACAGATCTCGTAGAGAATGAGATGGGCGGATTGAGGCAATATTTCATAATAATTTGAAGACGTTATGGCACTAATCCTGGTGAAATGTCCGAGCAGTACTACACGGAAAGACCATTTCAGTCTGGTGCCTTCACGGATCACGGATCCACGGATCAGCAAATGGCATCGGGATGCTTTAGTGAATATCGATCATATACATCGGCTTATAATGAAAATATCCTTATCAAGCTTCCATACTGCCTGGACTGTACGATGCAGTCTTCTGGGCAGTGCAGAGGTAAAACTTGTATGTGTTTACGAGTGTGTGGAGTGTTTTTTTCTCCTGTTTCTAAAACTGATTCATATTACGCATTCGATCTGTTTTAACTGTATTTGCAGTGGATGTTTGTTGTGTAACATATACTCTTCAAACAAAAAGTAGGAGAACTTGAACTTTGAAGTCTGGTCGAAAGGAAACCCACTAAGGAGCGTTACAATGACATTCATCTTGTGCATGCAGCATCATTTCCCGTTATCACCACACGCAAACACAATGCATGGAAAGCACGTGCACAACGTGGGAGCCTCCTACACGTGCCTGGGGAGTCATTATGAATCTTGACGTTTTTCAGAGAGGTCGATAAATCACTGTAGACCATTTCTCCGACAATTTTCTTGCATCTGTGCATGGTCAGGGTTTACAGGGTCAAGTCACACACTACTTACTGAAAATTGCAAACCTGAAATTTTCATGTCATACTCCAGTCACCTAACAAGGGGGATAATTGAACGAACAGCTTTGCTTTGAATGAAATCCATGTGGTGATGCATTCTCAAAACATCTGTTATTATTGGATCAACATTGATTCAATCCCATATATCTCCCAGTTTCAACAACCGTACACTGAAAGTACAGTTCCCCTACATTTTATGAGTGTATGTGACCACTTTCGAAAACACATTGTGTATTCATATCAGTCAATACGTGTAACAGATTCACATACTTAAAGGCACAGTATCACACCACATTGTCCTAAAAAATATACGAGTATAATACATTTCCCCCAATAAAACTAAGTACCAGCCC
Source organism: Haliotis asinina (assembly GCF_037392515.1). Lineage (NCBI taxonomy): Eukaryota > Metazoa > Mollusca > Gastropoda > Lepetellida > Haliotidae > Haliotis > Haliotis asinina. The sequence continues at coordinate 45,352,278 of NC_090290.1, read as the reverse complement.
TCAGGAAAGCTACCATAAATGCATTTTTTATAAAAAAAAATATGTAATACTATTTAAATACAATAATAAATTAGAAAGTTCGAATGAAATTTCAGTTATCGATATCAGGCAAATCGCAAAGGGATAATAAGTCTTTTACTGCATCAATAGGAAGCTAGTGTGAGTGCCTATGCCTCAATATGTATAACACAGGCCAAAATATTGTCGAAATTGTGTGCTCCTTTAAAAGTTGGCAGAGGTGCTAATAGGTAGCCATATCTGTCAGCTCGCAATATTAAATTCACTGTGACACTTTTGTCTAAAACGTTGTAAAAGAATGGTCACAGTGTGAATCACAGTATTATTATACTCGATGTTCCGGTCCTGCGAGATCTCCCGCGATTCTCATTTGCTGTTAATCACGTGACACAGGATACATTATCCGTTGATATTCATCGGAACAAGCCTGCTCGAGGCATGGCTTTCACTCTCCAGCTTGTAGTCATGGATGTAGATTAGGTGTAACCCTGACATTCAGAACTGTACTTTACAATGTTTGTTAGTGCAAACATGTTGACAGACTACAAGTAAACTTAAAGTACTGTAAACGATGCTACAAAATGGTTATCGCCTTGTATTTTCTCATCTCAACTCTCATCAAAAGGCTGATATAAAATATCAACTAAGATAACAGGTACCTGGTTGAGATTTCAAGCTTTAATGAAATCGCCGATCCAGTGCCATCGTTTACAGAGAGGAAAGTCGGAAAAACTACCGCTTTCCTATCGTCCAAACAAAGATTTCTTATGACAAGCATGGGTCACTGAAGATCAATATTCTAACTCGGATCTTCACGGTTCTCAAAATATTGATGATACAAGTATAATGATATAAACTGAGTTAAATACACTTTCTTGTGCAGTATCATTGTCTATGATGTAGATACCAGAAAGTTCAAGGTCACATGCAACCAAAAAATCAAACAAAATGAAAACACAGTTATCACTTTTTCATGATATACTAAATGCATTGGCGATTGAGAAAAAAACAAATAAACGAAAATGTAAGCGTATAATCGCAAATCAAAAGTGCAATATTTTGTACTTGGGTTTACCTCCCTCGAAACGAAGCATCCCCGATACGGAACCCAGTCAGGGTCTGTGGGTGTGCTCTCACGCGTAACGGAGCCTTTTCATTGGCCACTGGTTCATTGCCGATACGCTTAGTCGGCTCTTTGCTTATGGCTTACAGTCAAGCCCGACAGGTATTCAGTTTGCAAATGGTAAGTAAATGTTGTGCATTGCTTATTGTCATCAGCAGACAGTTAATCGTTTTTTTCGTCGCGTTTTTGATTCAACTTTATAGATTGAATTGGCATTTTTGATGATTTGTTTCGGTAAGTGCGTACCGAAAGGTATCAGAATCTGCAAAGTTGTGTTTTACGTTGCATGTGACCTTTCAATATCAAGTACTTACTTAAAGTACCCTTCAGAGACAAATGATTTATACCATTTAAATTTGTTCCCTTGTAATCCAAACTTTAACTTGTCGCCAGATAATATCATATACTCTTTCAGTATTATGAAATACGTACGATATATACCGATCAAGCATTAGAGACTTTTCCGAAACCCTGACTTAATTCTGGATAACAACTTGTTTTTCAACAGATGAATAGTCAAGTGGTTGGTGACTATATTTTCCTAAATTTTACATAAATAGCACGAAAGAGTAACTGGATTTACCTGGCTTTAGTACGGATGTGATAATGGCATGTCTCCAAGCCCGACCGCCAAAACTTATTCATCAGCAACTATCACCAAGAGCAGGATCTGGCATGGCTCACAGCACAAACTATCAACTCTGGGTGATGAACAGAGAGCTTACGAAGTTACATGTCATCGTTTGTAATAGGTTTATTTCAGTTTCATGAAACATAATCGTAGCCAATGAACAATAATATTCAGCTTGGCAGGACTCCTTGTCACCTTGAAATAAATTCCACAGGGGTTTTGGTGCATAAACACAGCTGTCATATTAGACTAAGTAGAAAAAGTGAAATGTTTTTTTCGGGCATCGGCTCGTCACTTTTATTTGTGCGCGTAACCATTTGTTGTTGCCATTGGACAAAATATTTTGACTTTGCCGCGTCCCAAGAACGGGTGTCTGTGTAACTAATGTGACTGAATCTACAACTCATTTGTAGATGTTGTCCAGAATATGCTTCCATATACATAACGAAAACGTGTTCGCCGAAACGCAACTGGGAAAATCCCCCTCTGGCACGTGGGACGAGAAGTCTGGGCATCGACACTTCACCAAACGGAATTACGAAACTATGGCAAAATACGCCAGTTTTCTCAACTTACCCATTCTAAACTTACCTTGACAATGTTATTGGTATGTTTCATCACAAAAGATAGAAATTATGCAACAGGTAGCACCGCGTCTTTCTGTCAACCAGTCCCGTGGAATAGGGAGACAGTTATATAGTCACTTATCTCCCCTGTTTCTGTAATTGTGGCTGTTGAACTGGCGGCCCTAAGAATATATCTAAAGATAGATATATAGAGCATTCATGCTACTTACGTAAAAGCATTTGACAATTTTGCGCCAGTTAGCTGTTCACGATATGATTCAGCTCTAAACATCTTTCATTTTATGGCCTTTAATTCGTCTGAGGTGTTGAAAAACCTGCATGCTGGCATTTGTAAGACGTCTCACTTTATAGATTGGATTAAAATACACATCACATTTCTAACGTTCGTGATATAATAGTCTTGTTCGTCTGTTATGCTAATGATGAAAATGTTTGATGAAAAGAAATTATGCTTCTCACATCCATCTCCCGCTCTCTCCTTCACTCTATCCCTCTCTCCATCTCTCCTCCATCTGTCTCTACATCCCTCTATCTCTGCCTACATCTCGCCCTACCTCTCTCCCCACTTCCCATCGTGTTCTGCATTTATTTATTTATTTATTTATTTATTTATTTATTTATTTATTTATTTATTTATTTATTTATTTATTTATTTATGCAAAGCTAACCACTTCTTTACATTAAAACCCGTGAAGATCCGGGTTACAATTGACCTTAGAATTAGCCCATGCTTGTCGTAAGAGACGACTAACGGGACCGGCTGGTCAGACTCGTTGACACATGGCATCGTATCCGCTTCCCATCGTGTTCTGCATCCCTCCATCGCTCCCTATCCCCTCTCTCTATCGTGTTCTGCATCCCTCTATCTCTCCCTATCCCCCTCTCTCTATCATGTTCTGCATCCCTCTATCTCTCCCTATCTCCCCTCTCTGTCGTGTTCTGCATCCCTCTATCTCTCCCTATCTCCCCTCTCTCTATCGTGTTCTGCATCCCTCTATCTCTCCCTATCTCCCCCTCTCTCTATCGTTTTTGCATCCCTCTATCTCTCCCTATCTCCCTCTCTCTCTATCGTTTTTTGCATCCCTCCATCTCTCCCTATCTCCCCCTCTCTCTATCGTTTTTTTATCCCTCTATCTCTCCCTCTCTCTATCGTGTTCTGCATCCCTCCATCTCTCCCTATCTCCCCCTCTCTCTATCGTGTTCTGCATCCCTCCATCTCTCCCTATCTCCCCCTCTCTCTATCGTTTTTCTGCATCCCTCTATCTCTCCCTATCCCCCTCTCTCTATCGTGTTCTGCATCCCTCTATCTCTCCCTATCTCCCCCTCTCTCTATCGTGTTCTGCATCCCTCTATCTCTCCCTATCTCCCCCTCTCTCTATCGTGTTCTGCATCCCTCTATCTCTCCCTATCTCCCCCTCTCTCTATCGTGTTCTGCATCCCTCTATATCTCCCTATCTCCCCTCTCTCCATCGTTTTCTGCATCCATCTATCTCTCCCTACCTCTCTCCGTCGTTTCCTACTTCCCTCTATCTCTCCCTACCTCTCTCTCCATCGTTTTCTACATCCATTTATCTCTCCATCTCTCCATCCGTTTCCCTCCATCCTTCCGCATCTCTCTCTCTCCATCAATCCCTTTTTAACACCCCTATCTCTCCCTCTCTCTGTCTTTCTCCATCTCTTCCTCTACATCCCTCCATCTCTTTCTATATCCCTCTGTCTCCCCATATCTCTCTCCTCCATCGCTTTCTACACACCTCTCTCATCCTCTCTCTTCATCAGTCTCTTTCTACACCCCTCAATCTCCCCCTCCCTTCTCTTATTCAATCGTGTACACCTTACCCTCTACTTGACCCACTATACAGCGTGTATGCCACAGTCACATACTCAACACCTCGTCATCAGCCACTGCACTCATGACAACGTGTACAACACCGCACCGCCAACGACACCAGCCACAACAATACTTCTATCAACAGCTACGCTATAAGCTGATGAAAAATTAGTCCTCATAATTCCAAGGGACATTAACCGCGCAGTTAATAGGTTCGCCATTACGGTCACGTGAACATAATGACAGCAACATTACCACGGCGGCTGTGCAATGGCGTCTGGACGGCGCATCTTAACTAAAGGAAACGTGAATCGCGATCAGAAAGGCTAAATGATTTTCACACTGCTGAGATGAGTCAGGGGATACAGTGCACAACTACTGTTAGAATTTCCGGTCAGGTCCGGGTTACCATTTTTCTGTAATAAGTTTTATTATCCGTGCTAACCTCTTTGCACTCATATTAAACACAATTTGACTATTGTAAAAACGTTGAGTTCGTGAATACGCAAGAACACTACATCTGGTTCGTGATGGGTGTCATACACGGAACCGGACACGCTCACGTTTTGTTGTTTGTTGTTTTTTTTGTTTGGTTGTTTTGTTTTGTTTTGTTTTGTTTTGTTTGTTTTGTTTTTGTTTTTGTTTTTGTTTTTGTTTTTGTTTTTGTTTTTGTTTTTTGTTGTTGTTTTTCGTTGTTTTTCTTTTTTCTTTTTTTTTTTGTTTGTTTGTTTTTGCTTTTGTTTGTTTGTTTTTTTCTTTTGGGTTTTTACGAACACCTGTTATAATCAGTTGTGATTAATCATTAGTTATAAAACAAATGTTTATGGTCAAGTCAGAATCTTATAATGTAAAGGATTGTGTATCACTTATTTGTAGATAAAACGAGAAGAAACATGGATAATAACCAATTTATAAATTAACCGGTTTTGAGATTTCGATTGCCTCTCCGGTTTCATAACACGTGACTATTATTGATCCATTCATCTATTGTATTTCCCTGTAATCGGTAAAGGTCCCATTTTGATTAGACCAGACTCGGGTTAATGGTGTATATCGTAGTAAGTCAGTAAATTTATTTCACAATTTCATTTGTTTGGATTTTTTGTTGTTTAACGCGGCACTCGGCAATATTCCAGCCATATGACGTCGAGACTGGACCAGACAATACAGTGATCAACAGCATGAGCATCTATGCAACTGGAGTACGTGTCGACCAAGTCACCGAGCCTGACCACACGATCCCTTTATGACAAACATGGATTGTGAAGACCATTTCTCGCCCGAGTCCTTCACGGCGGTGGACACCAGAAATGGTCTTCATAGATTGTCCTCATCTTTAGAATCGAACCCAGATTTTCGGTGTTCCAAGCGAATTTATTGTAGTGAAGTGATAACTCATACACCATCAGCTATGGGTCTGGTCATCACCACTCACCCCACTCCTTCATCGCTATTCGACTTGTGAGTTAGTCACGAATGGAAGTTGCCAATATGGAGGTTAAGGGATTCGAAGCCTTTCACTTGATCCACTTATCCAGAGTTTGAATTTATGGTAAGTTCTAAGTATGACAAATGTACAATGAAAGCGTTAAAACCTAAACAATATTTTCAAAGTACATTTTATGTGAGCGTACTCAAAAAATATGGTCAAAAGAGTACAGAGATATATCGACATTTAAGGATGTTTTATGGTAGTGCAAATATCCCATGTTAACAGGCATTGTATTTTCTTTTTGTTGTTTGGAGCGTTCAGATTAGAAACCTGAAAACTGATTCAACATTCTGTCTTTATGTTTTATGCTTGGAAGTTCATGTTTAAGCTGCACTGTTCCAGCTATTAGTGACAGTCTGTAAATGTTCTTTTTTCGCCTAGTATGTTTGAAGTAAGCAACAATCATTCATTGCAGCTATTATGGGTACATAACCTTGACAATTCACCTTCTAGCGTCTGACAGGTAGCTTAGGCTGACAGGCATAATAATGTCCGTCCTCTTGTGGACGATACTGTCCATGCGTGGTGGCGTTCAGCGACACAAGTGGCTCTATTTATTTATTTATTTATTTATTTATTTATTTATTTATTTATTTATTTATTCACTCACTCACGCACTCACTCACGCACTCACTCTCACTCAATCCCTCAATCACTCTCACTCATCATTTATTTATTTATTTATTTATTTATTTATCTATCTATCTATTTTCATTATGCAAACCTAACCCATTCTTTACATTAAAGCCCGTGAAGATTCGGGTTAGAATTGACCTTAGAATTAGCCCATGCTTATCGTAAGAGACGACTAACGGGATTGGGTGGTCTTCTGTGTAGATCTATGCTCATGCTGTTGATCCCTGGCTTAGCTGGTCTAGACTTGATTATTTACAGTCCGCCGCCATATAGCTAAACTAATGCTGAACTAAATCAAACTAAACTCACTGATTATTCACTTACAACAAAATTGTAATCTTGATAAAGAAATTCACAGTTCACAACAAAAGAACGTATTTTCAATTTAAAATATTTTTGCTGTACGGACATTGATACGTGTCACTGATGCTTCGCTTGTATTCACAAATTCGGGCAGAGAGATTTTGTGATTTTATGTGCGCATTAGACAGTATTGCGGGTATTCACATATACAACAAGCGTACTACCAAGTATTAGTCAAGACGTCTTGCCAAAGTATTGTACTGCGATACCATACTAATCCCGATACTAAAAACTTTAATTCCAAACCCAACGATAAAGCAGCTTAAGATCAAACCAAACTGAAATTTTAAATATTTCTTCAAATTCCGTTAGTGTTGTTCAATGTTCATTCGCAAACGAATTAAGTTTATACACGCTTTGTGAATTTTAATAACATGCAAGCACTGTGTCAGAAACTGTTCCTGACGCGAAAAAGTTTACTTTTAATGTGAAAATAAGTAAGCATATATTTTAATCATCAAACAAAAGTATGTCTTTTTTCTTGACAGATATCACGATTCGGCAGCATTCAGAGTTAATCATCGACGTATCGTGGTATTTTTTAGGAATTGTGTCGGGATACACGACAATGTAAAACTTTGCATCGAAGAACTGCATCGACGGCCCATGGATCGATGTATCGATGCGTATCGATATATCGTAACACCAGTATAGGAGAGGCGACAGCCTAGTAATGTTGACTGATCTCTTGTTTAACGTCTTGCTCAGCAATATCTATATGACGTCTGTATGTAAATAATTCACAATCCAGTGATCAACAGCATGAGCATCTATCTACGCGGAAGATCTGTCAACCAAGCCGGTGAGTCTAACTACCCGATCCCGTGAGTTGTCTGAAGACAAATTCTAACCCGAATTTATAGATAACAGAGTCTGGACCGTGACAATAACATACACGTGCAGGTCGGTTTGTTTTTAAACATTTTACGTCCGCCTCAACTGACAACGACTCGAATAAGAGTGAGTCTCTTGGAGTACAGCGAGAGTCTAAGGGTATGTTGACATTCAGTGTCAATCAGTGAACAGGTATAGTCTGTCTGCGGTGAAAACATACACATGAATTTCACTTTAAACAAAAACTTAAATAAAGTGAAATTAAGATTGCGAATCCTGATAATTTTACCTTGCCAATTAAGAATATAATTCTTAGATTTTTATTAAACTTAGAAACAAGGTTGTTTAACAAACGATCATCGTTTCAAATAGTTATCATTGGCTTGTATTACAAGGGGGTTAGTGCAGTACTTGGATCAGTGTGGTACGTGATGAGTGGAGTGTTAACTTAGACCAACCCTGCTTATTCTTGCTGTTTCATGTAATGTGCATCCCCCCTTGTAATACAAAGTGCCGACTTGCAACTATGTTAAACAACTTTTATCCTAAGTTGAATGAGTTCCAAGATTTCAGAGTTCAAATGGCAAGGTAAAATTATGAGGTTCGCAATTTTAATGTCACTTTATTTTATTTACTCCTTTTGTTTAAAGGTGAATTCAGACTACAGTGTTCATGAGTGAACAGGTAGTGTTAATCAGTGTACAGGTAGTGTTAATCAGTGTGTACAGGTAGTGATAATCAGTGTACAGGTAGTGTTAATCACTGTACACGTAGTGTTAATCAGTGTACAGGCAGTGTGATGCAGTAAACTGGTGGTGTGTCAGTCAGTAGACAGATGGTGTGATACAGTAGACAGGTGGTGTGTCAGTCAGTAGACTGGTAGTGTACATCAGTAGACAGTTCGTGTGAATCAATAGACAGGTGGCGTAAATAAGCAGACAGTTCGTGTGAATCAGTAGACAGTTCGTATGAATCAGTAGACAGTTCGTATGAATCAGTAGACAGTTCGTGTGAATCAGTAGACAGTTCGTGTGGATCAGTAGATAGTTCGTATGAGTCAGTAGACAGTTCGTGTGAATCAGTAGATAGTTCGTATGAGTCAGTAGACAGTTCGTATGAATCAGTAGACAGTTCGTGTGAATCAGTAGACAGTTCGTGTGGATCAGTAGATAGTTCGTATGAGTCAGTAGACAGTTCGTGTGAATCAGTAGATAGTTCGTATGAGTCAGTAGACAGTTCGTGTGAATCAGTAGACAGTTCGTATGAGTCAGTAGGACAGGTGGTGTGAATCAGTAGACAGGTAGTGTGAAGCAGTAGACAGTTCGTATGAGTATGTCACAGTAGCATCATTATTTGCACGATCATTATCATCTTTGGGCGTAGCTTTGTGGTTAAAGTGGTGACTCGTCATGCCGAAGACCCGGGTTCGATAACAAATATGGATATAATATATGAAGCCCATTCTGGTGTTCATCTACGTGATGTTGCTTTAAAAGTATCTTGAAAGCGGCGTAAAACTAAAATCACTCATCCATGCTGGAAACCAGCTGTCATCATTAGTGGTATTGAGACCACCGAGGGACCTACATGATTAAGTAGTGTACAGTTGGCCCATTGTGTGGAAAGCTAATCCCAGAGTCGGCGAGCACAATGGCGTTAATACCGGCGGCATACAAGGACACCTACTACCCTCCAGCTCATTACCCCTACTCATCGATGTTTGTCCCATTAGAATTGAACCAGAGCCTGAGTAAGCACATAACACACGCCACATGGTCCTGCTCTGCACAAACACCTCGCACAGCAAACACAAATACATCCACAGGAGTCTCAATAGTTATTGTAAATTTATCTTCTGTTAATTACAGCTTGTTATTTGCGGCTTTCGTATATTAAACAAAGACCGCGTTTATATTCCCTCGGGAAAATCTGATGACAATATGCGAGTATCCTTTATTCAGGATGCCTGTGTTGCCGAACAAGATTCGTCGATAATAGGTACACCTGTACTCGCCAGCCGGTAACTGGAATACTAGATGCAGTTGCTAGGAAACAATGAGTTCCTTTATGCCCGTTTGAGGCTTATGTTTAATAATAAAAGAACCTTTTGTGCTGGTCGCATGTCCCATTACAATATATAAAGCCCTGAACATTTGATGGTATACTGGTTCGGGACCTGCATTGTCCTGTAGGTTGTAGCCCTGCCTAGTAGTTTGAGGAAGATGGCGGAAGATAGCCTAACGAAATCCATGGCGAGGTAAGCGAGTTGAAGTAAACACCATTGTATATGCTAGCTGTCAACCTTATTCTGTGTTGCGTTATAGCTGCATCTAGAAGGGTTTTTTATCGTTTTGTAGCACTAATGGACATAAACATATCTTGACGTTTAAAATTGGCGTTTAAAAGTATCAATGAAGGTACAGATTTATTGTCTCAAGGTATCAATGAAGATATAGAATTGGCGTTTAAAAGTATCAGTAAAGGGATAGAATTGGCGTTTAAAGACATCAATGAAGATAGCATTGACGTTTCATAGTATTAATAACGATTTGGCATTGATGTTTAAAGGTATCAGTGAAAGTAGCATTGGCGTTTAAAGGTATCAATGAAGATATAACATTGGCCTTTAAAGGTATCAATGAAGACAGTATTGACGTTTAAAGGTATCAGTGAAAGTAGCATTGACGTTTAAAGGTATCAGTGAAAGTAGCATTGACGTTTAAAGGTATCAATGAAGATATAACATTGACGTTTAAAGGTATCAATGAAGACAGTATTGACGTTTAAAGGTATCGATTAAACGTTTGAGGTATTGATAATGAAATAATAAACTGTTGGTGGTACTGATAAAGTTAATATGCATATTTTTGCTATTAGCGATGAAAGGATTAACTGGTGGTTGTGTTAATTAACCTTTGGTAGTGTTTATGTCAAAAAGAATCAAATGTTTTATGCATTAAGGAAAACAAGCACTGACTTTTTATTTCCGCTTCCCATGTGGCATGAGACTTAATCTCTACATAACGCGGATATGTGATAACATAACAAGGAACTGTAGGTTCGCTGTGACTATCATTTCAAAGTAGACATCTCCGAACGTAATGATACAAGTAAATGTATTCATGTTTGTGGCTTCGAATGTACGTGTGAGTGATTTCTTATGTCTACAGCAACACCGAAGCAACAGATTCAGGTATGTAAATAATCTTCATCAATGCATTAAATTCTTTCTCTTTCTATCCCGAAATGTTGACGCTCTATTTGACAGTACAAGTTTGACAGTAAATTTTTTCTGCGTATTTTTCCACAACACGGTGGACAGTAAACCATTTTTTAAAATTCTATCACTGCATGTACAAGTTCTACATGGAATTATTTCTGCGTATTCTGTCCCTGCAATGTCGACATTAAAATATTTCTGCGTATTGTATCCCTACTCAGTCGACATAAAACTAGTCCTGCACATTCTATCCCTACACAGTCGACATTTTAGAGTATTTTTGCACATATCTTTAACTACATAAGCCGACTTTAAACTATCTACGAGCTAGCGGGTTGTAATTCAGTGCTTACCATTTAAGACTATCCTTACTTCGAGCATTCTTACCATATTTCTGAGTCTGTAAGTTAGTGAGTCTGGTTTAATGCCATTTTTGAGAACTATTCAAGGTTCCTCGCGTGAGTCAACTAACGCCACTTCAAGTTATATCAGCGAGTATCAGCTTGATGGGAGTTCATCAGTTTGCGCTGGTGCAGTGAGCATGATGGGCAGGTGTCATGGTGATTCCGACTTGACAAGTAACTAAATGAAGTCCCGTTAGACGTGCACTTGGTTGAAACCCGTTAGACTACCACCTGACAAAAGATCTATGCTGTCCGGTCAGAAGGGGCTGAACTGCTCTGTCCTGGTCAACCGGGAGTGAGTGAGTGAGGTTTGTTTTACGCCGCACTCAGCAATATTCCAGCTATGTGGCGGCGGTTTCTAACCAGATCTGGACCAGACAATCCAGTGATGAACAGCATGGGTATCGGTCTGCGCAAAGGGGATACGGTGACATGTGTCAACCAAGCCAGTGAGGCTAACCACCTGATCCCGTCAGTCGCCTCTTGTGACAAACATGGATTAATGAAGACACATTCTAACCCGTATTTATGAACAACTGAGGCATAACCTAGGAACCGATGACATGTGTAGGTGAGCCCGACCATCCGACCCCGTTAGTCGCCTCTTACAACAAGACTGGGTTACTGAAGATCAACATTCTAACCCGGATGTTCATGGATGGGTCAACCAGGAAGATGTAACCCTTCGTTTTCATTGTTCAAAGGCGAGCAGGACAACAAAGGCTATGAGGGAACTGATGATGAGAAGATAGAAATCAAAGGTCAAACGGACGTCAACGACATCTGCATTGATCTTTCTCCCGAGGAAGAGGAACGGATTTTGGATAAGGTAAGTTGCAAAATTCCCCATAAATTCTATTCTGCGTGTACTGTTGATGCACATTGTTGTCACAATCAGTGATTTGTCAACATTCCAATATGGAGCTAACAATCAAGTGACCTTCTGTTAGGCTAGATAAAAAAGATGAAATGCTTCTCAGGCATCGGTGTGTCACTTTTATTTGTGCGCGAAACATTTTTTATTGCCATTTTAAAAAAAACCTTGACTTGGCTGCGTCCCGATCATATATTTGTCCAGTATGAGAATGAGTGTCTGTAAGCACGAGTGTGACTGAGTCTACAACCCATTAACACGTGCTTAACTTTCCAAACTGAGAGAATAAAATAAAAATGTGTTCGTCCCTCGAATGTGCCCGAGAAACATTTATTTTTTTTATGCTGCCTTATCTTTATGATGAAAAGCTGACGACCCGACAGAATTAAATAGCGATGGTGGTTCGAATCCATGGTCGTACCATTCAGAAATATTCCAATTGTGTGTCAACGGTCTGTAAATAATCGAGGCAGGCAGGATCAGATAATCCAATGATCAACATCACGGGTCGTTTGAATGAGCTCTTAGTGACTCTATTTACCCTTTAGACACAGACAATGCATATTGGCAATCTGAGGTTAAGCCACATTTCGTTGTTCTATAGGGTAATGCTTACCGTATTGGTCTTGGCACCTTTACAGAAAAGTGGAAGCGTCTGACCTCCCCATGTCTGGCAATCCTCCGTAACATTTACTTAAGACAGTCGTTCTCTTTGTAGAACAGTATCCTGGACCCGAGTGAGTGTTGTTTAACGCCGCTTTTAACAATATTCCAAATCAATATCACGTCGAGGGACAGCAGCAATGGGCTTAACACATTATACCCATGTGTGAACTCGAACCCAGGCCTTCAGTGTGACCAACGAACACTTTAACCATTAAGTGAGACCGACTCTCTCCCCACCTTAGAATTTCAGAGACGCATACAATTTAGGACACCGTTCCCATGAGAATAGGACTTAGATTAAAATGGAATGCTGTGAAAAAAAGACGAAATAGTGTTGTAGTAGTGTATTCAATGATTATTAAACTCTATCCCTCTTACCGTGTATGCTGATAGCTGATTATGTTTGCATCCACACAAAAAAGCATCCACATCGTTAGGAAATGTGCGATCAACACATAACCATTGATATTATTTTGTTTTTCCAAGAATCGTATTACGTTGATTTGTGTATAGCCAGTAATTTGTTTAAATCATTTTCATTCTTACTGTTGGCTTTATCGGTTCCTCAAAATTCAATATGTAATATTGTATTTGATACAGTTGCGGGAGGTGGTGAGAAAGTGCACCCATGTTGACCCCAACAAGAGACCAACAGCGGAAGAAGTACTGAAGTTATTGGATTTCCCAGACGTGAAGAAAATGTGAAGGATTAGACACGTTACGTGCATATCTGACCTCTTGGTATATACGTGACCTTCCTACCCAGCCATTGACCAATCACTGGACTGGGTCAAGGTCATCGTAGATGATGGAGGTCAATGTGTATGCCGGCCATTGGCGGGCCTATGTCAGTGTCTATTTGTTACGTGTCTCTGTCGTCTGTGTGCAAGTCTGTCAAGTGTCTCCGTCTGTCTGACTCGCTTTGTGTAATCATGTTGTGTAGAGAATTGGTACGAGACTGTTTTGAGTGACATGTTTTGGTACTCCAGTCATCGTTCATCGACACCCTATGACCTTCAGTCAAGAGTTATTTGACCGCTGAGAATGTTATATCGCGAACCCCAACAGTCCGAAACCCCTACTATCCGGAGTAATACCTGTTAGAAGCAGATTATGTCCTCAAAAACCTCTTATTGTCTTTAGGTGTGACAAACGATTCCAGTTAGAAAAACCAAAGACTATACAGGTGGTGTAAAGCCGTAACAATGACTTACAATTGATAACTTACTGAAACCTACGTCACTTTGCTATAAGATGTCTATATTTACTCTTATTGTTAAGTGACCCCTCGGTGATATTGCTGGAATATTGCTAAAAGCGACGTAAAACTAAACTCACTCACTCTTGCCAAGGAAGACCTCATCTGAGCAATACAACGGAGTAGTGGTACACATTCAGACATGCTGAACATGGTAAATGGCGACTTCAATACAATTACAACAGCAGGCCTTGCAGGAATTACAACAAATGAGAGTTATCTCCCCTAGACTTGTGAGTAGAGTCCCGATGTGCCTCAATCCTTTAACTATAACGAATAAACTTCACTGATCGGATTACTGGAGTAGAACCGGCATCAATATCAGCATGTTAGTTTCAATGTGCCCCAGATTGTTTCTTGTTATGTTGTATAAACTACGCTTATCTGACCATTGGTTTTCGTATTGTTTATTAAATAATGAGTTTGTTATAGCATATGTTGTATTCGGGATTACACTTTCTTAGTCAAGTATAAATTCTAATACTTTTGTTGGGTTGAGTCCCATCCGGGATTCGAACCCACTTCCGCAGAGTCAGGCACCTTATCGCCAGCAGTCAGCCATCTAACCCTCTCAGCCATCACGACTTCCATTTCTGGGAATATTCCTGCAATATCACAGCTGTGGACACCAAAACTCGGCTTCACACACTGTCACCCAGCTGCTGAACCAACACCAAAAGTGAGATGGAAGATACTGACAACGTGGACGTCCTCCATATGCAGTAATTAGACTGTGTTCAAAACTCAAAGCTAAACGTGAATTCAGTCACTGGAACAATCTGTTATCCTACACTTAACCAGTCTGACTGTACAACTGTAAATAGCACATCCACAAGAGCCTACAGCTAGTCATACAGACAGTAGCATCATCTCTCTATCTCGCTGACATACGAGCTATTCAATATTGTTCCTGTTAAAAGCAGTGGGTACATTTTAATGATTGGATACGGACACTCGTCTCTGTTTTCTGCTTACAACCTCGCTGTCGTTTCCAATAACTACACTTTCAGATCAATCAGCGCAGAAATACCTCCGCTGGATAACAACTTGAAAGTCTATTGGCAAGTCCATTTAGGGATTATTTTAATACAATGGCTGTTTAGTCACAACAAACCGTATAAGCAATGGGAGGCGACCGAGTTCACGTCACATCAATATTTAATGCTAATACGATCACAATGAAGCCATGCATGTTCGATTGAACAAACAGTCATTTGATTAATGTTGGACAAATAGATCTTCAGGTTACCGTGGCGTGTCGGATTATTGAGTATAGTTTTACGCCGTTTGGCACTGTTCCAGCAATATCAAAGGGAGGCCAGACAGTATTTGCAAGGCTTCAATTTACCAGCTGGCCATCAGGGCCTGCTGCTATCTGCAGGCTTTATAATCTACAGGCCCTGAATGAAATCTGCAGGCCCAATTCGTTAAAGTCAAACAAATGAAAATAAAATAGGCTACATTGTACAAAGTTTCACACTGTTTCTACAAAATTAAGCGAAGCCTACGGCACACAGAGGAGTTTAAGAGTGTTAAACTAGTGTTGACATTCCCACGCCAAAGCTTAAGTTATCGTAAAATAAAGGATCATGGATGCTTCCCGAACATTTAATAAAGGAAAAAGGGGAAACAATCCAGATGAAAAATAATTGCCCGATAATTTACTGAAGGCCACAACGGTCCGCACATATTTGAAACTGTCTGCCCGATACAATAACAACCAGCCCTGGGCCTTCGGGCCGGTGGTTACTTCGAAAGCTGAGGCCCGATTTGGGTTTGCACATTGTGCCATGATGGAACTGAACCGTGTCTTCGTTCAGTCTAAGTAAACTTGGTCTCAGCCTCCATATAGCCGGAATGCTGAGTGCGGCGTTAAACAACAGCCAGTCCGGTCTAATCCTGTAGCTGGAATTCCCAGAAAACAACAAACAACATACAGAGAGCTAGTTTTAATGTAGTGGATGTTTATTTGATAACGACATTCATTGATAACACACGATACAGTTTCTACAACTGACGGCACTAGTCTAGACACAAGGCACTGGTACATGCAACAATGAGACGGTCATAACACAACTGTCATGAAAACGAAATAAATACACATGAAAAATACATAAATACAGTTTGAATAAAACATATACTAAAACAACATCGGTATTTTCATATGCACATTTGTCATATATACTGAAAACACAACTTCATATTCATAAACTGTATGATGAAAGGGTGACGAATTCATCAGAATTCATCATATATTCATCAGTTCACCAGGTTTCAGCAAAGATTCAGCTGGAGCATTAAAGGACCTACAGTTCCCTGATTGTCCCACAGTTCATCATTGTTATACAACAGCTGTGACTGAAGCAATTAATGACACATATTTCAAAGATACTGGATCAGCATTCCATCCTGCTTGGCTCTTTGTCAATTTAAACGTATTCACGGTTTGGGGGTTTTGTTTCTCTAAACCAAATCTTATCATCAAAAAACTAAGCGTGAGACAACTTTTAAATACATGGAACGCTTATATATAACACTTTCAATTTAGATAAAACCTTCGTAGCGACACTCTAGGGAAACATTTCCCCATCATAAGAACAAAAAAATAAGTTATTATCGGGAAGAAAACAAATCTTCCAACGTTTGTAAAAGTCGGTTCAGTTACCAGAACGAAAGTAGGGATGATTCCGATGGCCAAAGTTTACGAGCGCTTCCGATGCTTTCGTTTTCTTCATATTCCCGTACTGTTGTCAAATTAAAAGGGACGCTCGAAAACACCCCGCACCTCTAATGTTTCCAGTGATATATACACATGTTTTATTCATATTGATAAACAACGTAATACAAAATAAGTGCTGCCATCTGTCTCCTTCTTGAGGAAAAGGAATAACCAATAAAATTTATTCATTCGCTCACTCTTACACTCACTCTGTCGTTCATTCGCTCGTTCTGACACATCATTGCATTGTAGGGATCCCTTGTGGGCACTTCCGGCTAACTACATGACGTATGTACAATGTCACGTGACACGCTGCAGGCGATGACGTGGTACAGAAACAATAGTAACGTGTTGAAACAAGCATTGGAATAAGTGTAACGTGCATAGAGAATAAAAAATATAGCATCATATGCCCTACGTCAACCAAATACTGATATGATACAGAATACGTGATACGAGTTAGAGACACGAAAATGTCTCTTAAACGAGCAAACTTTGTATTTCATATTCAGTTTTGATTTTTCATAAAAAAAAACACTCCATCCTCCATTTAGTCCTTTTAAGCCATTTGTAAATCTTTTCTGAATAACTTATTAAATATTGATATTTTGATTTTGCATGAATGGGAGGGGCACCCTAGTCATTGATGCCTCATTCTTGATACAGTTTCTGTGACGTCACACTATTGCATACACACTTGTAACAGTAGCTATTCTTCGATAACAAAATAAAAAATACTATTAATATAATAGTCAAAGGCCTCCTTCAAGTGTCGTTTTAGGTTTGTTAATACAGTCGGTCCAATTCTCTTATCTTTCAAGAAATGGACATTCAAAAACATGTATGTTTTAATGCCAAATATTTTAGGCGAAATGTTCCATTTAGGCATAAGTTACTGACAGAAATGTTCATGTCCAACTGGCACCACAATTACAAACTAACTTGTAAACAGCATATTTCATCAGCAGCCGCACTGTGTGACTTGTGTGAACGGCAGTTCTCCATAGTAAACACGCTGGGAATCGTCAAAGTAAAGTCCCATCACAGGATGCGACTCAGTAGGCCGACAACGTGACGATACAATCTGTGAATGGGCAAAAAACACTTGATAAAACAGAAATCAATTTTACATTGTACATTAAAAAACATTTCCGGACATAAACACTTGTTAAAACAAATTATGTCTGTAACTGTATATTGAAATACATTTACGCTCATAAAAACGTTCTAACACAGAAATTAGTTGTATACATTGTACATTAAAATGCATTTCCGCACATAAAAGTCGGTTAAAACAGAAGTGAATTTGTACATTGTACATTACATTTTGCGCACGGACCAAAATGGCTACCAGAGATAGTATAACCTTTCAGCTTTCAGTGCATGTGCACTATCACAGGAATATTGTTCGTTGACGTCATTCTAATTCTATTGTCACCCAAGGTGTGAATGACGTCACAATGGAAAACAAGTCATAGCTGAAGTTTGTTCATTCGGCATTAGTGGTATTCCAGGATCACGATCACGATCACAGTATATTGCTGATAAGGAAGTCAAAGGGTTCATGAGGAAAATGGGAAATAAGCAAATTATCACACTCGCGTTTTTGTGTATAAAAATGAACTCTGTTGGTTTCTCTGGGGAAATACAAAAACTTTACCCTGGTTTCGTAAAGTCATTATGCCATTCATGCTCGTAAAGCAATCGAGCCGTGGAATTCACCTATGCTTAATTTACGTAGTGTCAGCTTCGGGGGAAGGGTCGCTTTATGGTGTGAGTGAGTTTAGTTTTACGCCACTTTGAGCAATATTCCAGCTAAAGGGCTGGCGACAGTCTGTAAACAATCGAGTCTGGACCAGACAGTCCAGTGACCAACAGCATGAGCACAGGTCTGCGGAATTGGGAACCGATGACATATCAGTCGATTCGGCGATTTGTATTGACATGCAGTCATCACCATCGAGTACCAACACACGCAGCAACCATCCCGCCTAGCTCAACCTCATATCGCCACTCGCGGTCGTTATGGGTTACCGGGGACCCAGAACAATAGGAATCTTACTTCATTTATTCATTCATGAGGAAAAAGGAATGGGGTGAAATTGGTCGAAGACCACGACTTTGGTGAAGGAGACCAATGAAAACGTTGCATATTCACCATCCTGGCTCAGGAAAGGGACACAACCCGAACACAGACACCTACCTGCAGCATGCCGTTAAATGTCGTCGCGCAGGTGCCGCCACACATTAGCGTTGTGTATGATGATGGTGCAATGACGTAGGGACCTGAAATGTACAAGACGTTTGTCAAATGATTTTCAAACAAATATTGAGCGAGGTTAGTATTACGCCGCATACACATATCCTACCCATGGGGGAAATCGGACTAATAGGGTTTGTTTGTTTGTTTGTTTGTTTATTTGTCTGTTTGCAGTTTTCAGCGATCCTCCAGCTATTGAAAGTCGCCATGTAAATAACTGAGATTGATCCAGGCGACCCAGTGATTGACATCATGAGCATCGATCTATTCGAACGATGACATGACAAAACTCAAGACTCCGAGTCTGATCACACAATCCATTTAGGGAAGGTGGATTAGCCTAGAGGTTAAAATGTTCACTCGTTAAGCCAAAGACCCAGGTTCTATTTCCCACATGGGTACAATGTGTGAAGCCCATTTCTGATGTCCCCCGTCGTGATATTGCTGGAATATTGGTAAAGGCGGCGTATAACTAAGCTTACTTACTCACAATCCATTTAATGTTTGGCCATTTAACTTTACAATAGGAAATCGTTAATGCATTAAGCAGAGTCTTTCATTAATGCATACACATTTCTTCCAAATAGTTTCCATTAATAATTCATGGAAAATAGCATATAAGTGCGATTTGGAAATGCACTATATGCTGTTCTTAGATCTGCAAAAGAAAGCCCTCGGAAATGAGGACTTTGTTTCATAATCTATTCTTATATATCTAAACTCACTTGATTCCCACGTTGCTATCCTCACTTCCCTGCCTTGACACATTCCGACCGATCTCACGCTGTTTTTCGGTGACGCAGTTGCGATCGGTGATGACGTGGCTCCGACGTCACGTCGCGCACGGGGTCGACCAAATGATGGACGAAATCGGCTTTGAGTCGTGATGATTTCTAAATACGGATAGTTTGACTCAATGTTCTCCTGAAACCAGCGGAATCGGTTGAAACCTGATGGCTCCTCCCGGCATCCAGTCTCTGAAATGAGCAAGTGAATCGTTGAGTGAGTGAGTGAATAGTAGTGGCAAAGCTACTTTAAACGCAATATTTACATATATATTAGCATATCAACGCAGGGAAAGTTCCCCCACAACAGGCACCATGGCTTGTACTCATGCGGGAATCGAACCCGATTCGACGTTCCAACAAGATGACCCATCGAAAACCAAGATGAAAAATGACAATGGCTGTTGAATATGTAAAAACATGAGTGCAATGAAATCTGTCAAAACCGGCATCTGTCTAATCCGGCAAGATGTCAACACTGACATAAAATCTCTGTCCCATCCGTCGTTTGTACATTTATCATCAGTTCTACTATCCCGAACATTGTCTAAATTAGATTATTTCTTCAGTCCCAGTGAGTGCTGGTTTGGACAGCTTCCACTGTATTTCAAATTTTAATGACACCCAATTCAACTAAAAACGTGAATACTTCTATAGTGTAAAGGTGTAAAGTCTGCAGAGTGAGCCTAAGTTTCGATCCCGTCAAGTAAGTTAAATCATAAAAAAGTAAATCTTAAAATCACCTTTTCACCATTTCACCATAAAACTAAATTAACACCAGTTCTCAACAGATCTTTTAAAATTCTTCAAAGTCAGTTATACATATACACAGCCATAAAAACTAACGCATTATTTGTTTCATATCGGTTTGTGTATTGTATGATGGTGTTCTGAGGTACATAACTTTAGTCGTGAATTCTTCCGTTTTTAATACATAGTTTTACCTTCTGGGCTATTGCAGTCGACGGGAACAATCATATTCATAGCGTTGCATGGCATTTCGTTTTCGTCTTTGACAATAATCTCGAAACCAAAGTTGTTCCGTTCGCCGCTCAACCACTGCAAGACGGCCTGCTTCACATTAAGCGTCACCCACGTTGGTCCCGTTGTTGTCACCATCCGGGCATCCAGCAAGCGCTTCCGATTTAAAACTGAATCACAGAAGGACCATTTTGAAGGACAAATTGAAATTCCCACTGAAAGCAATGGGATAAGCATAGTTATGATCTCATGTTGATATTGTTTTACACCAAATTCAGCAAGTACTAAAGTCAAGTAAATTATCAAGTCAGAGATTGAGAGAATGATTGCTAATCCATGTTTTTGAGTACAATGCCATTTCCGCCATAGAGCTACACCTATGCATACAAACATATACCATTCTCAGTGCCCTCTCTTTAGCTATATACCTCGCTGTTTACACGAAAGACACTCACCTCGTTGTATACAGAATATAGCATGTAGCTTGCTATGAAAACAACAGAACCACCTGTCTCTCTACATATATACTATCTCTCTCATACATACATATAAACTATCCGTGAAGATCAGAGTTAGACTTGATCTTCAGTAAACCATGCTTGTCGTAAGAGGCGATTAACGGGATCGGGTGTTCAGGCTCGATGACGTGGTTGTCATATGTCATTGTATCTCAACCGCGAAGATCGATGCTCATGGCGTTGATCACTAGATTGTTTGGTCTAGATTCGTTTATTTACAGACCGCAGCTATATAGCTGGAATATTGCTGAGTGCGGCGTAAAGCTAAATTCACTCACTCACTCACTCACTCACTCATTCACTCACTCACTCAACCAACCAACCAACCGGCGTAAAACAACCAACCAAGCACCATTAATTCCATAGTCGCTATATCCACAATGTAGCAATATACTTCACTGTATACACAATATATACATCAGTGTGTTGTCTTTGCTCTTTTACTCACCTCTGTTCCGAGATCGCTGGAATCTCAGAGGTCTGAGGAACTGGTACACCGACACGAGGAACCTGGATCCGCTCGCAGACATTGGAACCTCCTCCCCGTGACAGGTGAAGCCTGGGGGTAGAGCAAGAAGAACTTCATCCAGAAAGCGAGTGTGAGCATGGTTTTACGTCCCTTTTAGCAGTACCCCAACAACATCACAGCGGGGGACACCGGAAATGGGCTTCACACTTTATATCCATGTAGGGAATCAAACCCGGTCTTCGATGTAACAGGCAAACGCTTTAACCCCTAGGCTACCCTACCACTCCTCATCCAACAGGAATATCTGACATGGATGTGTGTGCATGCGAGTTTGACTTCTTGTAAAAGCCCTGAAACTATCCTGTTTCTCTAGTCCATTGAGTGAGTGAGTGAGTGGGCGAGCGAGTGAGTGAGTGAGTGTGGGGAATCGAACCTGGGTGTGGCAAACATAACATACGTCACCACTTTCTAAATAACAGCTTTTGACTACATAAATTTAACCGACTGTTGTCCAACTTCCATTTTATGGAAACCGTGGTGTCTGATTGTGTGCTGACTCTTTGGATGTGGGTTCGAATCCCGGGTGGGACTCACCCCAACAAAAGTGCTAGAATCTGTACTTTTTCAACAACAAAAAATGCGCAATGCCAAATATAACACGTTACATTTGATCGCTCCCCATACAGATACATTATTGTCAAGAAACACTGACAACACTCACCATTTGTGTGTCGAAGGAAGACATTCAGATTGGCCTGCCGCAGGTGTAATGGTGTATTGTCCTGTCTGGCAGCTAGACTCGTGTAGACTCGGAACCCTCCGAGTTGGTTGTCCTCCCACAGCTGGCGGTCGATGTTCCTCGGTAGAGAACCTGCAATCATTACAACACGTCACAAGCACTGGATGTATATGTTTACTCATTGTATGATTGACCCAATGGGCCACTTTCATACATTTGGGGCGGGGGTGTAGCCTAGTGGGCCAAGCTTTCGTTTATCATGCCGAAGACCCGTGTTCGATTTCCCACATGGGTACAATGTGTGAAGCCTATTTCTTAGGTCCCCCGTCGTGATGTTGTTGGAATATTGCTAAAGCGAAATACAATGATACTCATTCACTCACCCAAAGGGGAAACAACTATATTGTCTAAATTATATTTTACTCGCTATGTTATACCTATCAAAGCGTGACTGAATATGACTCCAGCATCATCACGGCGAGGGACACCAGAAATGAGATTTATACTTATACCTGTGAGGAGAATCGAACCCGCGTCTTCAGCGAGAAAACCGAACCCTTTAACCACAAGGCTACCTCACCACCCACAAAGACTTGACATTCTGATTGTTCAACTGTTGCCCAGCAACAAATTTGCTTAATATTGTATGGCACATTCTACTTAAGTTCCAGCGCTCTTTAGTTCTGTACCAGTTTTGTTCCACGTCAACTATTTAATTGATAAAAATGTATAATTTCTTTGATTTACGTTCCAAACACAAATAATGACCATACTATGTGTAATTAATTTACTGTATATGAGACACATACTTTCTATAAACACACTCCTGTTTGAGGTATTCCTGCTGCAAATATCTTAAGCATATTACTTCCATTTAACATCCTATAAAATTGACAACAAGCAATAAACACACGCCGTGAAGGCTTATACCCCGCCTAGCCAGTAGTGTCTCAATCAGCGTAGCTTATTCATTCCTAATACCACCGGGGTGGGTGGGAGGGGCGTCTTCACTATAATCCATGGCTTAGGAAGATACTGGAAAATTCCAGTGTAGTTATGAATGAATGCTGGTTTCATTCAGGGTTGCATGCCATTCCCATTTGGAATACGTCAGACATCTAAGAATGGAAAATACCCAAAGGCACGCGGGAGAACCGTTAGACTCCTCGTGGGGGGCACGTTGTCTGGCCTTGACAAGTTCGCAACCATCAGCAAACGCCCCTGTTTTCCTGTACAGAATTCGATAGTCGACGCTTTGGTTTTGTCTGTCTTGCATGTTGTCTAATATCTTTGACAACAGCACGTCAAAGAGAAATCTTTTTGTCAAGTATTTTCTTGTTCTTTCAAAAGTGATTTTTTTTTCATATTTTGAACAAAACCTTTTTTTCAGACATTTTAGAATATAAACATTAATAAAAAATTCTCTGAAGATATGTTCTCGACTTTTTTTTCAGATTTTAAAATAATAAATTATTCACATATTTTCCAACACCTTTTACCAATTTATCTGACTAGTTGCTTGCGTCTTATTCACGGATTGCAGCTGACAAGTCATTCACTTCCCTTTGCTTCTTTGAATATATTATATAAATGTATACACGGGGTATAGGTTTCACATATAGACAGTTATAGTATTTCGTTGATTTGTAAATATTGTTTTACATTCAAGTATATGTCATTACAATTCGTCCAGTTGATAGGACATTTACTTTTTGTAATGTTTTTTTTTGTAAAAAACAATGATACATTGCTCAGTATATCGCTATATTTAGTTTAATTTGCAATACTGTTGTATCACACATAGATAATGTATAATAACAGGCAGTAGTATGTTGTGTTACTGATAGTTTGGCTTCAAGTTATTAACAGTTATGTACATAATATATTAACTAGAAGAGTTGATATAAAAAAAAGAAGATAGTTTGTTTTCTAAAATCCAAATCTTTTAAGCTATTGTTTGTATGTATTTTAATACTGTTGCATCATATATACATACTGGTAAACATAGCATAGCATGTTTGATTTTTTGAGTTATAAGTAGTTGTGTGCATGCAAACTTGTCATAATGCGCGTCAGTCTCTATGCTGCTAGTTACAAATGTTTCAGCCAAGACTTTAT
>NC_090290.1:43082752-43087752 GCF_037392515.1 Haliotis asinina | reverse complement strand
TACTTCCACAACCACCATTACCACCACCACCACCACTACTACTACTACTACTACTTCCACCACCACCACCACTACTACTACTACTACTTCCACCACCACCACCACCACTACTACTACTACTACTACTTCCACCACCAACACCACTACTACTACTACTACTTCCACCACCACCACCACCACTACTACTACTACTACTTCCACCACCACCACCACCACTACTACTTCCACCACCACCACTACCACCACCACCACCACTACTACTACTACTACTACTTCCACCACCACCACCACTACTACTACTTCCACCACCACCACCACCACCACTACTACTTTCACCACCACCACCACCACCACTACTACTTCCACCACCACCACCACCACCACTACTACTACTACTTCCACCACCACCACCACCACCACTACTACTTCCACCACCACCACCACCACTACTACTACTACTTCCACCACCACTACTACTACTTCCACCACCACCACCACCACTACTACCACTACTACTACTACTACTACTACTACTTCCACCACCACCACTACCACCACCACTACTACTACTTCCACCACCACCACCACTACTACCACTACTACTACTACTACTACTTCCACCACCACCACCACCACTACCACCACTACTACTACTACTACTTCCACAACCACCACTACCACCACCACCACAACTACTACTACTACTACTACTTCCACCAC
Source organism: Haliotis asinina (assembly GCF_037392515.1). Taxonomy (NCBI): domain Eukaryota; kingdom Metazoa; phylum Mollusca; class Gastropoda; order Lepetellida; family Haliotidae; genus Haliotis; species Haliotis asinina. The sequence continues at coordinate 43,087,032 of NC_090290.1, read as the reverse complement.
CACCACCACTACTACTACTACTACTTCCACCACCACCACCACCACTACTACTACTACTACTACTTCCACCACCAACACCACTACTACTACTACTACTTCCACCACCACCACCACCACTACTACTACTACTACTTCCACCACCACCACCACCACTACTACTTCCACCACCACCAATACCACCACCACCACCGCTACTACTACTACTACTACTTCCACCACCACCACCACTACTACTACTTCCACCACCACCACCACCACTACTACTACTTCCACCACCACCACCACCACTACTACTACTACCACTACTACTTTCACCACCACCACCACCACCACTACTACTACTACTTCCACCACCACCACCACCACCACTACTACTACTACTACTTCCACCACCACCACCACCACTACTACTACTACTACTACTTCCACCACCACCACCACCACCACCACTACTACTACTACTACTTCCACCACCACCACCACCACTACTACTACTTCCACCACCACCACCACCACCACTACTACTACTACCACTACTACTTCCACCACCACCACCACCACCACTACTACTACTACCACTACTACTTCCACCACCACCACCACTACTACTACTTCCACCAACACCACTACCACCACTACTACTACTACTTCCACCACCACCACCACTACTACTACTACTTCCACCACCACCACCACTACTACTACTTCCACCACCACCACCACCACTACTACTACTTCCACCACCACCACCACCACTACTACTACCACTACTACTTCCACCACCACCACCACCACCACTACTACTACTTCCACCAACACCACTACCACCACTACTACTACTTCTTCCACCACCACCACCACCACCACTACTACTACTACTTCCACCACCACCACCACCACCACTACTACTACTTCCACCACCACCACCACCACCACCACTACTACTACTTCCACCACCACCACCACCACCACTACTACTTTCACCACCACCACCACCACCACTACTACTTCCACCACCACCACCACCACCACTACTACTACTACTTCCACCACCACCACCACCACCACTACTACTTCCACCACCACCACCACCACTACTACTACTACTTCCACCACCACTACTACTACTTCCACCACCACCACCACTACTACTACTTCCACCACCACCACCACCACTACTACTACTTCCACCACCACCACCACCACTACTACTACTACCACCACCACCACCACCACTACTACTTCCACCACCACCACCACCACTACTACTACTACTTCCACCACCACTACTACTACTTCCACCACCACCACCACCACTACTACTACTTCCACCACCACCACCACCACCACTACTACTACTACCACTACTACTTCCACCACCACCACCACCACCACTACTAATACTTCCACCAACACCACTACCACCACTACTACTACTACTTCCACCACCACCACCACTACTACTACTACTACTACTTCCACCACCACCACCACTACTACTACTTCCACCACCACCACCACCACTACTACTACTTCCACCACCACCACCACCACTACTACTACCACTACTACTTCCACCACCACCACCACCACCACTACTACTACTTCCACCAACACCACTACCACCACTACTACTACTACTTCCACCACCACCACCACCACCACTACTACTACTACTTCCACCACCACCACCACCACCACTACTACTACTTCCACCACCACCACCACCACCACCACTACTACTACTTCCACCACCACCACCACCACCACTACTACTTTCACCACCACCACCACCACCACTACTACTTCCACCACCACCACCACCACCACTACTACTACTACTTCCACCACCACCACCACCACCACTACTACTTCCACCACCACCACCACCACTACTACTACTACTTCCACCACCACTACTACTACTTCCACCACCACCACCACCACTACTACCACTACTACTACTACTACTACTACTACTTCCACCACCACCACTACCACCACCACTACTACTACTTCCACCACCACCACCACCACCACTACTACCACTACTACTACTACTACTACTTCCACCACCACCACCACCACTACCACCACTACTACTACTACTCCTTCCACAACCACCACTACCACCACCACCACCACTACTACTACTACTACTACTTCCACCACCACCACCACTACTACTACTACTACTTCCACCACCACCACCACCACTACTACTACTAGTACTACTTCCACCACCAACACCACTACTACTACTACTACTTCCACCACCACCACCACCACTACTACTACTACTACTTCCACCACCACCACCACCACTACTACTTCCACCACCACCACTACCACCACCACCACCACTACTACTACTACTACTACTTCCACCACCACCACCACTACTACTACTTCCACCACCACCACCACCACCACTACTACTTTCACCACCACCACCACCACCACTACTACTTCCACCACCACCACCACCACCACTACTACTACTACTTCCACCACCACCACCACCACCACTACTACTTCCACCACCACCACCACCACTACTACTACTACTTCCACCACCACTACTACTACTTCCACCACCACCACCACCACTACTACCACTACTACTACTACTACTACTACTTCCACCACCACCACTACCACCACCACTACTACTACTTCCACCACCACCACCACCACCACTACTACCACTACTACTACTACTACTACTTCCACCACCACCACCACCACTACCACCACTACTACTACTACTACTTCCACAACCACCACTACCACCACCACCACCACTACTACTACTACTACTACTTCCACCACCACCACCACTACTACTACTACTACTTCCACCACCACCACCACCACTACTACTACTACTACTACTTCCACCACCAACACCACTACTACTACTACTACTTCCACCACCACCACCACCACTACTACTACTACTACTTCCACCACCACCACCACCACTACTACTTCCACCACCACCACTACCACCACCACCACCGCTACTACTACTACTACTACTTCCACCACCACCACCACTACTACTACTTCCACCACCACCACCACCACTACTACTACTTCCACCACCACCACCACCACTACTACTACTACCACTACTACTTCCACCACCACCACCACCACCACTACTACTACTACTTCCACCACCACCACCACCACCACTACTACTACTACTACTTCCACCACCACCACCACCACTACTACTACTACTACTACTTCCACCACCACCACCACCACCACCACTACTACTACTACTACTTCCACCACCACCACCACCACTACTACTACTTCCACCACCACCACCACCACCACTACTACTACTACCACTACTACTTCCACCACCACCACCACCACCACTACTACTACTACCACTACTACTTCCACCACCACCACCACTACTACTACTTCCACCAACACCACTACCACCACTACTACTACTACTTCCACCACCACCACCACTACTACTACTACTTCCACCACCACCACCACTACTACTACTTCCACCACCACCACCACCACTACTACTACTTCCACCACCACCACCACCACTACTACTACCACTACTACTTCCACCACCACCACCACCACCACTACTATACTTCCACCAACACCACTACCACCACTACTACTACTATTTCCACCACCACCACCACCACCACTACTACTACTACTTCCACCACCACCACCACCACCACCACTACTACTACTTCCACCACCACCACCACCACCACCACTACTACTACTTCCACCACCACCACCACCACCACTACTACTTTCACCACCACCACCACCACCACTACTACTTCCACCACCACCACCACCACCACTACTACTACTACTTCCACCACCACCACCACCACCACTACTACTTCCACCACCACCACCACCACTACTACTACTACTTCCACCACCACTACTACTACTTCCACCACCACCACCACTACTACTACTTCCACCACCACCACCACCACTACTACTACTTCCACCACCACCACCACCACTACTACTACTACCACCACCACCACCACCACTACTACTTCCACCACCACCACCACCACTACTACTACTACTTCCACCACCACTACTACTACTTCCACCACCACCACCACCACTACTACTACTTCCACCACCACCACCACCACCACCACCACTACTACTACTACTACTTCCACCACCACCACCACTACTACTACTTCCACCACCACCACCACCACCACCACTACTACTTCCACCACCACCAC